>NC_056751.1:513488495-513565995 GCF_019279795.1 Protopterus annectens | reverse complement strand
TGCAGATACAAGCTAGGCAGTCTTGTCCTGTATGTGACAGATACAGGACTTCCCAATATGTATAATCATGTCTGTAACTTAATACATTAATGTTTCCTATTCAGATTTCCTAGGCGCATACAAATTCTTAGCTGCTCCTTTTCTTTTCTACATAATAAAATAACAGGATACAGCCTCCACCCATATGGATTAAGATATACAACTCTATGAGAAAAATAATCTATGTATAGCTGTGGAAAAGTCCAGAACACTATGCTTTCTTAGATTGAACTAAAAAAGTGTATAAACATTTTGCACTTCTAGTATTCTATATCTGTGTTAGGGCAAAGAAGCCCTGCAATGTGTTACTTTATCTAATACAGGAAAACAAATGATGTTAAAGTCCTTAATGCAATCAAAGGATGTCTTCTACTCCACTTTATCTAATGTTTTCAAAAAATCCATGAACACCTTCATGCCTTCTTCATTTGGACCATGACAATTAATAAAAAAATGACACCCTTCTCTGTATTAGTTTTAGTATTATAGCACCTTCCTAATCTGTAATTTTCCTGACTCATTGTCTGCCCCACCAAATAAATGTTCTCTATGTAGAGGTACAACTCCCTCTTTGCAGCATAGGCAAATACTAGAGTACCCACCTCTTCATGGCATCAGATTATCTGAATACATTTATTTCCTCAGCTCAGTTTATTGCAATAATAGAATTGAAGCTTTTAAAGTTCTACCATATCTTTCAGATAATAGGAACACTAAAGCCCTAATGAAACAATTATCTTAGGCTTATAGAATTGTATGCTCATTATATTTCCTAGGGACACATAGATCAACAGGATGAGAAATACTGATGACTTAAAATAAAACTTTTATAAAAAACAATCCCTGTGATTCATGAACAATCATGAAGAAAAAGAAATTGATTAATGACTGTAAAGGAAAGAAAATACGTAGTCAAAATGATACTGCTTTGTTATGTAACAAACAGGTTACAGGAAATGATGATATTTTTTATCAGAAACCTTCAGTCTACAGAAAAAGGCATCACCTTTCCAACGGAGAAGGTAGAAAAAAGAGGCAAGGGGCAGGTGAAAAGGAAGAAATCAAAACTGAACATGGGAGGATTGAAGATCATTACTGTAAGAAAAAAAGAGGAGAAAGACAGATGTGGACTACATGGCTGAAGCTGTGGATTTACAACACCAGCTGGATGAGAATTTAATACACAATGGAAACAGTAGGGTTAATAAGACTAATAGTGATAAAGATCTAGCCTTCATAACAACTGATAGAGCAGATATTACTGATTTAGAAGATGAAAATTCTTCAGAGCTGGCCAGCAAAGATATTCTTGTAATTGGAGATTCAATTATTAGAGGAACTGATACGTATATTTGCAGAGATGATAATGAACATTGAATAGTGTTATGCTTGTGAGCAGCAAAAATAGAAGATGTGAGATAAACCTTGGAATGCCTTAATGTAAGGAAGTATGGCTCTGCTTTTATTCATGTTGGTACAAATGATGTCACCCACAAGGATTCTCTGACTGTTAGTAGGGAACTGACAGCCCTCTTAGACAGTATTGCTTGTACTGGTGTTAGAACATATTTTTCATAAATCACCTATAGAAAGGATAGTTAAGTCACTGTGAATTAAAGATTTTTTGAGTAAAAACCTACGTGGAAAAAATGTCCTGTTTTAAAAAATGGAAATGTGTAGAGCATCTAAGCCTTGTTTTGGGCACACGTGTTCAAACAGGATGGTATGCATTTGTCTAGATCAGGGAAAAGAATTTTTGCAGCAGATATTTTGCAAAATTTGACAAACACTAGGCAGAATTTTTGCCATTTCGAAAATTTAGCAGCCCACAGACAGCAACATGTGATGCCTCTCTGATGGTTATTAATGCTTAGAGCATTAATAAGAAAGTTTTTTTATTGGAAAATTTGTTACGTTCCCACAAGGTTGATGTTGTTATTGTTTGTGAAACATGATTAAAGAACAATGACTGGAAACCAGTTCTGTCAGGGCATAAATATTTTTACTGTAACAGACAGTCTAATAAAAAATCAGGTGGAGGTGTTACCATAGGGATTAAAGATAGATATGAGATCTGTGATTATTATATGTTCAAAGATAACACCAACACTATAGACTCTGTAACTGTGACAATAAAGGCAACCCTGGACATATAACAATTGTTGGATTGTATAGACCACAAAAGTCAAGTGCAGCTGTCCTAGAGGAATTTATACATTTCTTGCATGAAACACAGGAGGGAAGAATAATATTAGTTAGGGACTTAAATTTTCCAGAAACAGACTGGAATAATATTGATTCTACTATGTCAGTAAGGAAATTATTCACAGCGCATATTCAGGAACAATTGCTTCAGATTGTAAAAACAAAAAACTTCCAGAGGAAGGAATATACTAGACATTGTTTGTGTTGCCAAAGAAATTACTGGAACTTCAAGTCAAGTTTTATCACAATTGATGTGCAGTGATCATCGGGTTATAAAGTTTAATTTGTTGCTGCATATTTCTGCCAAAATGAAATTTAAGCCAATGCACAGAAGGTTAATTACAGATTATATGGAAGCAAAACAGTCACTATGTAAAACTAACTGGGGTGAGGTCTTCAGTATAAAAACTGCAGATGAAATGTGGAAAGTTTTGAAAGAGAAACGGAGTGCAAAAAATCAAAAAAATGTTTAACAGGATCTAGGCATATAACATGAGGTGGATATATTTCCATAAGAACAAGATATATGATTAAGGTGAGAGACAAAAAATATAAGAAATGGAAGAGAGGTCGAACTACAACTTTGAAAAATGAAATAAACAAGCTGGACAAACAGATTAAGCATAGTATGAGACGAGCAAGAAAAAGTTGAAGAAAATTTACATAAAGATATTGAGCATAATAAGAAACCTTTTTATAGATACATGAGATGTAGAAGGAGTAAAGACACACAAATTGATAAACTGTGTGCAGATTGAAAAAGTTGAAGAAAATTTACATAAAGATATTGAGCATAATAAGAAACCTTTTTATAGATACATGAGATGTAGAAGGAGTAAAGACACACAAATTGATAAACTGTGTGCAGATTCTAAAATTTATTCTCAGACAAAACAGATTATAGATATATTTACAAAATCGTATGCAAAACAGTTTGGCTCCACAAAAGGGGTGTTAAGTTGTCCTAGTGAAATCCAGGTAACCCCAGATACTGGAATCAAATTAGCTTATATTGAAAAAGAACTATGCAAACTGGATCCAAACAAAGCACAGGGAAGAGATTGAATTAGTAACAATGACCTGAGAACACTTCAGCAAGAACTTACAGTACCATTATATTTATTATTCACTAGGTCATCTAAATATGGGGAGATTCTTCAAGATTGGAGACATGCTTATTAAACCTATTTTTAAGGGAAAGGGGAGTAGAACAAACCTAGAGTCATATAGACTCTTATGTCTACTTTCATGCTGTGGAAAAATAATGGAGAAGGTAATATTGGATAAGATATTGTCAGAACTGGATAGGTTGGGACATGAAACCACATATCAGCATGCATATGCTAAAAACAGATCTATTACCACCTGTAGCATGATGTTCTAGAGCAATATAATAACAGCTATGTATGAAAAATTGTGCTGTGATGTAATTTATATAGATTTAACTTCAGCATTTGACAGGGTCATACACATAACACTGACCAATAAATCAGTACATCTAGGTACTGTTGTATTCTTGATAAGATGGATTGCTGCATGTGGCAAGTATCATACAGCAACTGGACAAGCAAAATCCTTGGTTGCAGTCAGACTATCCCACAGGGCTCTGTCCTAGTCCCTTACTTGTTTAGATTGTATCTTTCAGACCTAACCTTTTCATCTGAGGTGTTCTACAATCTATATGCAGATGACCTGAAATTCGGTAAACTGATTACATGTGTTACAGATGAGGCATGTCTGCAAAATAACTTGACTACATTGACCATTTGGGCACAGGAGAATAATATGCTAATACATACATCAAAAACTAAGCACATGAGATTTGGTAGGCATGCATTGAAAGGTGACTATTTAATACGGCACACAGTGATTGAAACTGTAGACTAATATAAGATCTGGGTATATGGGTAGATTCAGCTATGAGTCTACTCATATTATCCAATTGGTTAATAATAGTTACTGAACTATAGGTTGCATAAAAATATTTATAAAGTCTAGGAAATCAAAAATAATGAAGTCATTGTTTGTTCGTTGCATTAGGCCCATATATAACAATATGGAAACCCTATAAGAAAATAGGCATTAGTAAAATGGAAAGAGTACAACAGCAATATACCAAGGGTATCCATGGAAGTGAGAATTTAAGTTATTGTGAAAGACTAAAATATCTGAACTTGTGCAGTGTCTCTTACAGATATCTAACAGGAGATCTTATTCAGGTATATACGGCATTTAGTGACAATTATGTCTGGGAATGTTTGGTGTTAACAAAAAGTACTAGAGAATCAACAAACAGCCTATCTAGGAGATTCTATAAGAATGAGAAGTGTACTAATTGGTTCTCTGACAAAGTAGCTGATGTATGGAACAGACTACCAAATTATATTAAAACAAGTACTAGTTTAGATATTTTTAAGAACAGCCTGGATGCTTATTATGGGAACAAGTGATTTGCTATATTTGCAAGCTAGAAGGGCATTAATGCCCATGCCTGAAATATATATATATATATATATATATATATATATATATATATATGTGTGTGTGTGTGTGTGTGTGTGTGTGTGTGTGTGTGTGTGTGTGTGTATGTATATGCAGTCTTTGCAAGAAGCTTACACAATGTTTACATGTTAGCATGATAAGAAGCAACGCAAATTGCACATGCATGCTGCTCACCATGGTTACATGAACACAAGCACATTTCTCTGGTTAGCAACAGTGTGGGCAGCCATGAAAACATGTTGTGCAACACAAGCCATGCAGTAAATAAACAGGCTTGTTTATGGGCAAACCTGTTAAACATGCTCACGCGGACAGCGCATAAAGGTACATAGGGTGAAGAATGCAAGCTGTACCAGGTGAGGAAAGTCTATTAAGTGCAATGTACACATAAATCAAACATTATGAATACATAAATAAGAGGGGAGGGGCAACAGCAAGGGCAACTACAATAAAAGTATTACCAGGCAGCGAAAGTGTACTGAGGGCAATGTACACAGAAATCAAAGATATGTATACAAATTTATATAAAATAGGGGTGGGTAAATGTTCAAATTGTAGTAAGATGATTTATTTAAATGTGAGTATGTCAAAAAGACAATATTGTAGTAATAAAATCATGCAGTAAGTATGTCATAATAATTAATGGTGGTCATACATCTAGAGCAAACATAGGTAAATAAAAAAACATGATATTATAGGAAGTGAGAGTTACACAAAGTAACATTGTAACAGAGGGGAGTAAATGAAATAAAAATGTGATTAACATGCTGAGTTGAGATGACAGTTAACAAGGACAGTACATACATTAGGAAAGATTTGCATAGCCTGCATTTCATAAATATAATGTGTTGGAAAATAAAAATGACTTATAAGCCACAATCTCCTTTTGCAAAAATCTAACCCATGCCATCATTGTTACCACTGAGTTGTGTACTAACTGCATACACCACAGAAATAGGCATAACACGTGTACAAGGAGGATCACCCTTTAAGGGAATTATGCACTTTCATATTCTAATGGGCATGGATCCATTGCATAGGTGTGTATGGCCTTACAAATGTGGGAGCAGAATGTTCCATATATAATACCCTTGCCAAAAACATTTCTGCCTTACAGTTATTGGTCAGACAGATAAGAACAGATGTAAACACGTCACTATGATGTGAATTATTCCACTGAGCTGTGTATTGTCTGCATCTGCCACAGGAGATAGCAGTGGATATTACCACAAACAACTGAAATCAATTTGTAAATTAAGAAAGGATCTATGATAATGAATGTCATATCAGCACATTGGACTGATGGCAATTAACTGAGTGTGCTTATGTGCACACAATTGTGATCAGCCTTATATCAATGGCCCTTGGTGAAGGATGTTTTTTCTGTATTTTTGTGCAGATACCACCCAAGAACTAGAGCACACTTGTGTACAATGCATTACTCATATCATGTACTACAGGACCCCTGTCACCATGAAAATTAGAATAAACTCTTGTAAGAGGAAACAGCATCTACACACGACCATTGCACATGTGGGTGACAACACTGTTGACAACATGTACTCTGAGTGTAAGCAGTGATGTTGGGATTTGAACTATATACCTAACATCAGAAGTAACTGAAGGCTTGCTGAAACACAAGTGCCACTCAAGATCTATTTTACAACTATGACCCTACATATTTCAATGGATGACATTGCCAATGTGTATTACATTGATGTTTCCACAAAACAGCAGTTGCACAGCTCCAACTCACAGTATAGATGTATATCATAAATGCATTTGCAGCTTGTTCTGCACAGTAAGAGAAAGAAATGCACACTCACAAATGGCAGACAGTTCTCCATTTGAACTCCCTACTTATCTATTGACACAGTCTACGTGCACATGAACTATAGGCATGCACCACAGAAGAAGTCTGACTTCATGTGAGTCCCACTGTATCTTTGAAAAGGGATGACATCAGCTGTGTCTGGCAAAGGGGATATGTGTGCAAAAATGACTTCTACAATAATGTAGCATTCAAAATGTTGTCAGTACTAACATGTGGAAGACATTACTACATCCATTTACATCAACACACACACACAGCTGTGAGTTTCTCATTGCTGTACTCAAACTACCTACTTATTTACTGGCACAATCTACTCACGTGTACTCATGTACTACAGACAAGCACCACAGAATAAGTCTGACTTCATATGAACCACACTGCATCTTTGAAGGAATGACATCAGCAGTGTCTTTCAAAAGAGATGTGTGTGCAAAAATGACTTCCACAGCCAAGTAGGATTCTAAATGTAGTCAATATTAACAGGTGTAAGATGCTTCTGCATCCATTTACATTCACACACACACACACACACACACACACACACACACACACACACACACACACACACACACACACACACACACACACACACACAGTCATGAGTTTCTCACTGCTGTATACAAACTCCTTGCCTAACTACTGATACAATCTACATGCAAGCATAAGATAGGCGTGTACCGCAGAAGAAATCTGACTTCATATGAGTTACACTGTACCTTTGAAGGGATGATATCAGTTGCATCTTGCAAAGGAAATGTTTGTGCAAATATAGCTTCTACAGCCATGTAGGATTCTAAATGATGACAATACTTAAAGGACTAAAACATCCATTTATGGACACATGGAATCAAGAGGTTCTCACTGCTATATTCAAACTCCCTACCTACCTACTGACACAAGCTACATGCAAGTGTATTATTCTCATACACCACAGAAGAGGTCTAACTTAAATAGTGTGAGCGTGCCTTTGCAAACGGATTACCTCATCAGTATGTTGCAGACAGTATGTGTTTGTGGAAAGAGAGAAAAGGGGATGTGGGATTCATCTGACAATGCAACTGCTTCTCCCAAGTGGGAGTCAAATGTACACACCTGTTGAATTAATCCTCAAGTGACACACACACACAGACATTGACTCTTGGGAGTTTAAAATCTCTTACCTATCTAGTTTTAGGATTTAGAAGACATAGTACTTAAGGCAAGAGCTACAGCAGAAGTCTGACTTTTACACTCTGAGAGTGCACTTCATGGAGGAAGACATCATTGCTGTGTTGCAGAAAAGCTGATGTTGGTAGAAGGGTCTGACAAGGATATGGACTCACCCTCCAGTACACAAGTTTCTCCATACTGCTATCTCACTGGGGCCAACCATATGTAAGTTTATACTTACTTAACTCTATATACAGCCCCTCATGCACACACAAGTTGATTGCTGTGAGATTAGAACTTCCTACTTATCTAGTTACACAATATAGAGGAGACAGCACTTAGCACAAGTGTAACCATAGAAATCTGCTTGCTATAGTGTGACAGTAGAATGTTCTTAAGATTAGGTTCTCATTCTGTGCCAGAGAATATATTGTGTTGTTGAAGTTTTTGTGCAAAAGGATATTTGCTGATATGAAGGAGTAAGTGCAACCTTCTGATTAATAAATACATACTGCTGACTTAGGGCAGCTATGCTGTCATTAATGTATATTGCAGAACTGAGATTGACATGTAGCTATTTTACATGAGTGGAGAAAATTGATCTGTTCCCTTCCTTTCTCAATGACACAAGATGTAAGCTCAATGAGCTAAATGAAAAAGTAGAGATGAAACAGGGTTTGAGACCAGTATACAGATAATTTTACAAAGGGTGTCAGTATGTGATTATTGTAAGTAACTTTGATCATGTCTATAAAACTACATAGTAAAGACTATCCTAAATATGTTGATTGCCCAAACTGTGTCAGTAATGCCTACTGAAGGAAACAGTTATACCTATTATATATCAGCCATGCTTCAGGAAAAAAACACAAATTAATTGGGTGTTAAATGTGTTAAACATTACAAGGATGGTATGTGTTCTGAAATAATTAGTATGACTCAGTACTATCCTAACTATATGTGTAAGGCAGGATGTCTTGTGAAGTGTGAGCATTACGCTTCCTCACATTAAGGCAGTACCAAATGGTGCAAGATGAACATGTCATCCATCAGCCTTCTAAATATGTTACAGTACAATGTGATAAGACAGAAGAGGTGATGAAGGATACAGAAATGGAGATGAATTGACACATCAGAGTTTGTGTTATGACACATTTATGAACTTCTTTATGATGTGCTTGTATCAGGTGTTTCCTCTTGCAGAATATGTCTTGCTCTGTACCGTGAAATGATAGTTATAGGGATAGAGAAGATAGATGAATCAGAATGACCAATGCAGCTACATACATCTGGTTGAAAAAGGTGTAGGAAACTGCAAACATAATGGTTACATGAGGATTGCGTTTTGTTGATAATAGTTGCAGCACACACTTACACAAGTAATATTAATGGAGTCAAATTGCATTTCTGTATAACATATGTCTGGATTTGAACCTTTGGCTGCATAAATAAAACTTCACAGATATGTTAATTAGCTTAGCTCACCAAAAAAAGAGTTAATGCCATAGTAAATTTCAGTCACATATTGTAAGAGACACTCACAACATATACAATGAAGGCATTTGATAGGCAGCAGTATTCATTACACTTATGTCAACTGTAGCCTCTATTACATTTTACGTGATATCCAGCAGCCTGATACATGTGAAGGAGTAATTGCATCACAGGTTAGTACACTAAGTCTGTTTTAGTATAGTGCAGCAGGCATATTGGTATTTGTGCTAAGCTAACTGTGGCAATGCCATCTAATGCAAAAACTCACAACATTTTGCAGTAACACTTGAAATGCCATTTAGCATCACAAAGTACACTTGCTTGTTGCCAGATCTTGCATAAATGCTGAGGACCACAAATGATACAAAAGGAGACTAGACTGATACATAGGCAACACATACACATGAAAGACACTTATAGAAAAGGTGGTAGACAACATGCAAGATTATAGACTAGATTATTATCACAACACACCACAAACAAATTTCTATTTTAGGCATCTAAAAATTATACCATTAAAGCAACAGCAATAACCTATTAAGCCAATGTAAGATGTAGATATTATTCATCAGCAAAGTAATGACAACATGAAAATGCCATAAGATAAAATTTATACCCATATGCCTAATGAATATTCAACATTAACAGTGGTGAGATAAAAGGGATGAAGATAAACGGAGATGGATACAGACATATCAAAGATTGGTATTATGGGTCATTAATGCATATCTTTATGGTGTGTCATCATTATTCATCTGTGATGCTCTATATCATTATCTCATCGCTATGGGGATCACAAAGTTGTAGGAGAGGAAAAACATGATTAAACACAAGTAGAATAAGGATAATTTTGTAATTCTTCCTTATGGGCATGGATATGTTTGGCCATACTTTTTTGACATAGTAATCATAATTGTTCATGAAAGATCATAGCTGGATGAAAATTAAGATGTATGTAATTATGGTAATTAAGTATATCATATATGTATAAAAATCACAGTAATAAGTGTGACATATATATGGAATCAAACACTTTTTGCTATGGCCAAAAAACAGTCTTCAGAAAAGTGATTTATGTCAACACCTCACAAAGGAAACTACACTTTATTAAATCCAGTAGTCAAGTGACTGTTGCAAAGTATTGCCTTTATTCTGCCTTTTCTCTATATTTCAATAGGGCAGCATGTTTAAACACCTTTGTGTGAGGAAAAGTAGACTACTGCAGGTGATGACAACAACTGACCAGGTTTTGCCACAGGACATGAACAACCTTGTGCTGACACTCCATGTGAATGCTGAAGCAAAAAGTAAAGACTTTCTTATGAGCCATTTCTATCTATGTGTGTTGTACATGAGTCTGCTTTTTGACCACATTAAAAGAGTGAAAAAGGAGTTGATATGAAAGTAGTGAAATGGTGGAGGGAAGCAAGCAGAGGGGAGACACAGGGGAAAGAATGGAGGGATTTGAAGGAAGGTAGCGGGAAAGAATCATAGCTACCCACTTCTTAACATAAATATAAAACTGTAGACAGAATTTGCTGAATTTGGACTGTCACCACACCACGGGTAAGTGACAACACCAACAGAATAATGTTGTAGAGCCAATTGTACTAAATCAAGTGTGTCAAGAAGACTCTTGGATGAAGTGGAGAGCTATGTATGCATGGTTATTTTTTGTGGGACAGGTGCCTATTTTTTTTTTTACTTTCAAATAGAGAGGAATGCTGGGGAAGGGGCTTAGGAATATGATGGTCAGTTATGTTGGGTAGATGAGGATGTACGCACAGACATGGGGGACATTCAAGGCAGACAGGGATGGTATGGACACAAAAGGTTGGGGATGCCATTATTGGGGATAGGCATGGAATATTGAAACCACACTATTATCAAACCAGAAAAAAAGTGATAATCTACTCCTCACCCTCAGAACTATCATCACTGTCTCAGTTTCCTGTCTCAGTCCTTGATGTACTATCATATTGGCAATATGATGAAGCACATTTTCAACACAGCTGATTCAGGCACTGAGGCTCCTTTCCATGATACCCTCCACCAAACCTGTTAGCTCCTTCTGGGTGAGAAACTCATCATGTCCACAACTACTACTCCTGGAGCATACCAGGGCACCAGCAGCCAGGGCAGAGCTACATGATATAGATTGAACAGGTAGGGCAGGGGTTGTGGAGGCAGTGCTGACAGGTTGGCACCCTGAAGTGCTGAGTGTCACTACTGCAACCTGTGGAGGGGGCCAATCTGCAGTGGTCAGTCTAGCTAGCTTTGCTAAATGTAATTTTTATAAGCAGAAATATATGACATCAGAGCAATTTCAAGCCATAGAACATATTTACAAATAATATGTGTGTGTGTGTGTGTGTATATATATATATATATATATATATATATATATATATATATATATATATATATATATATATACAGAGAGAGAGGGGGGGTGGGATGAGACAAAAAAGGGAGAGAATTAGATCCATAGCATGTCACATGACTTTATTATTTCAATGCATACACATTTATGATTATAGGTTCATAGGTTCATAGGTTGGTACTGGGCTATCTGCCCGAAGGCATATATTAGCCCAGCCACATTGTGCGGTATTCACCGCCCCTTTAGTAGTTCCCTAGACCCTTGTACTAGCAGCTTGTACCCTTGGCCGCTATCTAGTAGTGCTGTTGGTGTAATTCCCGGTGTGAACTTTCTGTTACCCATCCACTCATTAAGGTTCCTCTTGAAGAGTGATAGTGAGGGGCTCTATCTTATGTAGATCAGGATCCTGTTCCATAGTAAGGGAAGTCTCTGCAAATGGAATCTATCCCTCCAGCATGTTCTATTCATTGTTGTGTTGAGGTTTATATCCCTAGAGCATGTAGCTCGAGTAGATTTGGTTTTGCTAAGATGGAGCATGTTCAACAATTCTGGGTTGGACATGGCTCTGTACGTTAGACAGAGATCGCCTCTGAGAAAGCGGTATGCAACAGAGAACAGTCTTAGCTTTTTCAATCGTGCTGCATAGGGCAACTGTTTGAGGCCAGTAATCCTCTTGGTTAGGTACCTTTGTGGTCTCTCCAGCTGTTGGAGATGTCTAGCCAGGTACATTCCAATTGGTGCATTGTACTCAATAATGGGTCTGATGAGGGATGAGTAGAGGGGCACCATTCCATCCTTAGATCTTGATGCAAACCCTTTTGTGATCAAATGGGTCACATAGAAGGATTTTCTAACCACTTTGGCAACATGGTTATCAAAGGAAAGCTGACTATCTACTTGGGTCCCTAGATCCCTTATTTCTTCTTCAGATTTCACGGGATTACCTCCTATGTTGTAGTTTGCGGGCACTCTGTTTTTTTCCAAAGGGGATTACTACGCATTTTTTTGTATTTAGCTTGAGACCATGACTTTGACACCATGCATCAGTCTCATTTAGGCCCTTCTGGTGGATCTCCATGTCGGCCGGAGACTCTATTATAGCACCCAGTTTGCAGTCGTCTGCAAACGTAGTCAGCCACAGCCCTTCCGTGCTTGCCTGTACTTCTGAGAATTATATGCCAAACAGGAGGGGCCCCAGGACAGAGCCCTGAGGCACACCACTCATTACTGGTCTGGACTCAGACATAGATCCCGCTACTCTTAGTTTATGGGATCTGTCTGAGAGCCAGTTTGCGATCCATCTTGTAACATAAGGGTTTATGCCCAGGCTGGTGACCTTATCAATAATACCTGAATGGAGAATGGTGTCAAATGCTTTAGCAAGGTCAAGGTAAGCCGTGTGTACCTCCTTTCACTTATCTATAGCCTGAGTAACTGTCTCAAAGAAATCCACCAGGTTCAGGAGGCATGATGTGCCCTTGACGAAGCCGAACTGTGTGGGGTCCAGCGACTGGAGGTTCCCAATCTCTCCATTTATGAGTTCCATAATGATTCACTCCATAGCCTTACAGATCAAACTGGTCAGGCTTATTGGTCGGTAGTTCCCAGGGTCAGTTGTAGCCCCACCCTTGTGTAGCGGGACCACCATTGCCGTGTGCCATTTTGTTGGCACATATCCTGTGGAGAGGCTGAGACTGAAAAGGGTATTAAGATGTGGGGTTAATTCCTTTTGGAGCTCTTGTATGACACGGCCTGGGACACCATCTGGTCCCATGGAGGCAGTGTTTTTAACTTTAGCTAGAGCCTTGTTAACCAACATATCAGTAATAATTGGACTTACACAATCCCCTAGAATGGTAATAGGCCCTGTAGGTGGTGGGGGGGGGGGTGGGATTTGCACTGAACTTGTCAGCCAAAATGTTGTCAATGTCAGAAGGGTCAGTGTATTTTGTTCCATTTTGTACTAGCTCAGAACAGACCTGAGCGTTGCCATTTAGGTTTTTGACGTAGCCATAGAAAGCCTTATGGTTATCCTTGGCATCCTTGGCAACTTTCTTTTCATAATTAGCTTTAGTTGACTTGATGAGGACCCTCAATTTCTTACTAATGCTGATCACGGATGATTTTTCTACTTGAGATTTGGACTTTAAAATCCATTAATCCATTTTATCCATTGTGTACACCTTTGCCACATCCAGGTATGATAGAAAAGTCTTGCTCTGTTGTGCCATTAATCAATTGCACTGCTATGATATCATAAATACAAGTATTTATTTCACTACTGCCATATTGCTTATAATTACAATAGCTATTAGGCTTACAGCAAGTCCTGAGGCATACGTACCCCAGGCTGCTCTGAGGTGATTTAACTTCTCTTGGTGTGCCTCCCTGTTTGCTGCAATGTCTTTAACAATTTTAAAAATAGAAAAGTAGAGAAGACGAGACATAAAAGCATACTGAATACAGTCTTGGCTGTCTACTTCATTCTGTATAATTTATTGTTGATGGGTCAGTATAATTACACAGCTTAGGGGTGTCAGGAGTTTTAAACTCATCCTCCCATCAGCTAAAGAGGTTCTTCTTGCCCCACGTCAAGTCACTGTAATGGTGAAAATATTGATCCCCAGTGTGTTGCATGCCAGTTGCACAGGAGACAACCTTGGCTAAGCTGTTCCAGCCTCAGTCATACACTGAGACCCAGTATAGTAACCCTTCATCAGCCTTCAACTGTAGAGAGTCATGAGGAGGGCCACAAAAATCATGGACTCATCAAGACCCCATCTCTGCGATCTAACTTTAGCACTATCATCTCATTCAACACCACGTCAACAGAAGTAAAGCAACAAATCTATATCTGAATTGGTGCCACATTTCAATCTTGCATTTAACAGACAGTGCATTAGCACACACACCCATGCCAACTGCATTTGCACAATGGAAAGCAGAAAAATCAGTTTTCATACAAACAGGAATGGATCTCGTCAAACAGCAAGGTGTGAAACATCGCAGTGAGATTTTCCATGCGTGATGCTCAGCTATTCAAAATTTTTCTAGTAGTCAACAATGACATGCTAAATGGCTTGGTTTGTGAGCCTTGGTGTTTGGAAGATTAAATAGGATGACTTGAGACATATTTTCTTGGGACTTACACACTGTAAAAAATGATTTGTATAAAGTGGGAATCAAACCCCTGGAATAAAAAATATCAAACTCTCAAGCCAGGTTATTATTTTTGAGTACTACAGAATAGCTCCCTTTTGCCATAGTCATTACAGGTATACTGTATGTGTGGAGATATACTTCAGAGAGGCCTGTATGCGTGTACATTTAAGAAGTCATGGCAAATGAATTACCATGGAAGAGACAGTATTACTGTTTTTGTAAATATATTTCAGATGGATAGAATTGCATGAACTGAGTAATAGTAATACAGGTTGGGGTATGATACATACATACTTTGCAACATAAACTATACTAAACAAATTGTTGGGCTTTGTGAAGTGTCAAGATTATTTTAAATAAACTATAGCACCCATCATAGATATGCAAGATCACTGTCGTGAGAACAGGCATTCTAACACCTTTTGTAAAAAATATTCACTGCACTTATGCCTTGTGCCACAAAGATGGTCACATAAGTAACTGTTTGTTCTACACTAAGGACTGTTCATAGTGTTGCTGACTGTGCAGCCCCACTAACTCTGTTTACACTACAGAAGGCTGTCCAAACATTTTTTTCACTTTTTTCCTCGAGTAAGTAAGCTTGATTGCATACTACTTAGCAGCTATCAAGTATAAAGGGCAAGAAACAGAAAAAAGGGAATATGCAGTTGTGATGAAAGTAAAACTTGAATTTTGAAGAAAAATTTCAGCATTCGCTTCACAAAGCAAGGATCTGAAACTCAGAGTAACTTTGTTATTAGTTCAAACTCTGCATTTACAGGTTGTGCCACAGAGATAGATAGACTTAAGATGTGCTTCACTCACGTGATACAAATACTATGCAATGGTGACAGGAGTGTTTCCACTAATGAAGATCATGGAAATTAAATTTTTCATTAGCTGTGAGCCCTGTTTGAGCTCTGCTAAGCAGTGTGCAAATTGCAAAGGAAACAAAAAAGCATTAAACTCAAAACCACAAAACACAAGGACAAACATAACTTGTATTTTCAAAACCACAAAACACAAGGACAAACATAACTTGTATTTTCATTCCTCAACCATTATATAATTACAAAGACAGATGCCAAATTTCACATCTGCTTCAAACATTACAAGCAGCATGTAAACTATAAATCATCAACATGTCATGTAGTGTCAATGGCACAGAAAGGGGACATACAGACAATGACATGAGGTCATGATTGCAGACTACGTACAATTAGTTAGGACACAAAGTATGCGTTTAAGAAGTAATTCTTACTGTGATGAGGTATGATTCTGAGAGTTTATACAGCATGCAGCAGATATGTCCACAGTACTCATGTTAATCTTTTTCTGTTATAATACTTTGCAACCTGTCATATGATACAACATCCTTGCTACTATTATTATTAATAAGGACAACAGGTCAGCAGACAACTATACCTTTGCAACCTCAAATCACATGAACTACAGGCAAGATATGGAACATTTATCACATACTTTAGCATATGCATTTTATATACAATGTATTATTATTCTATAGTAATGCTATATCCAGTTTAAGCATTATCTGAGAGTTAGATTCAAACCCTGCATCATCTGTCATGTTTCCTTAAACTCATTGCATTTACACCATGTGCTGCAGTGATACTTATGTGAGTTGTACAATTTCTTCACTTACTACTGTTCAGTGTGTTTTATGAAAGCACACCTCTGCCCTCTAAAATGTGCTAATGTTCCAAATTACATCACTCAGTTTGTACCTTGAGCAGTGGACTCTCCTTCACTGCCATGTAACACTACCAGACCAAAGTGCACTTTGCTAAATGCAGGCAAATGATGAACCCAATAAAAAAATTAAATAGTAGCAAACATCAGGGAATAATATTAAAAATGCATGATTGGGAGATTACCTTACTTAGTCTGTCTTACAATCTGATCATATGTTTAGGAAATATGCATTAACTCTCTTAAACAGCATACTGTCTAGATCTGAGCCCTCAGTTCAGTACAATAACAACACATCTTCAGTTTTGTTTCTTATCCGTTTTTGTCACCAGGGCCGAATTATAGTAGGAATCAGAAAATGTACATTCCTTACAGATCTGACTTTGCAGACCATCAAATGACAGGCCCACTAAAAGAAAGACCAGATAATGTTCCTTTTTTTAGATGAACATGTCTAGATGAATGTGATGTTGACAACATATTCAGGCTAATAATAAGCCCTCACCATATTAGTGTAAGGTTGGCAACATTGTAAATATTTCTTCTCTTTATTTCCTGGGCATCTTCCCATTCTCTCAACTTAACTAACAAAAATGCAATGTCATGTGCAATTCTTTGCATCTTTGTTTAAGTGAATAATGTAGCTGAGTAGCATTGCAGAACATTTTTAATCAGAAGATGGACAGAGTTATCAGTGATGCTAAGGGTGGTCTCATAGCACTCAAGGTGCTTCCACACTTTTTCTCAAGTCTAGTCTGCATGACACACCCAGTTCAGACAGAAGAGTTCCTTGAGTATTGTTTGTTGCTGTACTCAGAGTAATCATTAACACCTGCAAGCCATTAGCAGCTAACAATTGTCATCGCAACTCACTGCAGTCCTAGGGTGTGTGCATGCAATCATGTAACTACTTACAAGATGTTTAACTCTCTTACACCAAGTGAGAATTTTGGTATTCATGAATGCTAATGATTTAGCACCTCATTGTCATCTTCACAGTGCTCAGATGACTGAATTTACCCTATAAAAGGTATTGCTGTAGCTAGGGAACTTGAAGGCAGGGAGCTGTTTGATACAGGCAAACTGTTACTGTTATTTACTTGGAGGACATGTTTCTACAACTTACTGCATTTTTTCATAATGTGTGTTTGTCATCTTTAGAAACTGTTTACATTTTCACATTTTAAATGTATTTTTATATGCAATATTTTTTTTATACATATGCATTTTTTCATTTACTGTTGGCATAATGAATGTATGTCAGTTATTACTCTGCTTTCAAAGTTTGTTAATGAATGGTATGGTTGCAGTACTTATTATGTTTTGCTCTTGGAATTTTACCCATTACTACATACGAATGTATTTTGTTTATTATCAACTTTAACGGGCTGTACATGTGTAGCTAAGAGAGGTGCTAGGCTTCTCAGCAGTCCCGTGGTGACCTCCACAACAGTGGAGAAACTGATGAAAATTGATAGGCATTTCTACTTTGAATTATTGCCTATTTATTGAGAATACTGCCATCCAGTATTCAGTTCCACAACTGTTGTCCTTATTACAGAAATGTTAACAGAATGATGCAATGCTGATGCGTTATAATTTTGTTTTTCAGGGGGATCCTTACCTTGTGTGTAGTCCTAAATGAGCATTGTGTGTTCAGTTGTTTGCATTGAGGATTGAGGAGCAGTACATAGATTTCAATTGTGGAGAATAATTTCTCTATGTGCTACAAAAGTGTGTTTTCTTTTTTCTGTTTCATGTCATACAGGATTATGGCTCCCAGAACATCACTTCCACACAAGCCACTATTTAGTAATGCAGAGAATGAGGTCATCATTGAAGCCTTATGCCACCATGGACACCTCCTGCTTGACAGAAGTGATATGCCCGCCAAAAAAAAAAGCATATTACAATAGGTGATCACTGACATAAATGCAGTGGATGGCCATGCCAGAAACTATAATCAGATGCAGCACTGTCTCACCGATATGATTACAGTGGCTCACAAGATTGCAGCTGTGGTTAGCAAGAACAGATGCTATGGGGGTGGTCCTGATACTGAGCCATCACTCACTAAAATGGAGGAGTTCCTGTCCACTGTCAGAGATCTCAACAGATCAACAAAGGGTTGACACAAACTCCTTGATGTTGGTACTGATATAGATGACAGACCAAGTGTGCCCCAAGAACAACTTCCAGGTATGATATATATAAGGCATTTACTACCTTTCTAGACATCCTTATGTATTAATACTTGTATACTTCTAATATATATGATCTATAATCAAGATGTGCTGCTTAGAAGAGACACAGTCCAACAAGAGATTCTGGGGGGTGGTGTGTGGAGACTGGTCAGTCTGATTGATTCTGAGATATTTCTTAAGTGGAAGTTAGGCAGAGCATTGGTCTCTTGTTCTTGTGTCATTTGCAATATACGCTGAGGGGAGAGTAATTATTGTATACCTTTAGCACTAAAAAAATGTTTAGCATGAGTTTTTAGAACACAGGTTGGATCATTTCTAGTCACTATTTCTCTTCTTCTTGAGTCTGTGGCTTATTATCACAGGTGATTCTGACAGTGGCAGTGTAGAACTTGTACCACCTGGTGTCAGAGCAATGGTAAGCTATAATGATGATGGTGGCAATATAGTGGCACAGACAGGGGGTGCAGAGGTACAGTCTTAGACTGAGGTTGTGTCTCACACACCCTCTGGCTTATTTTTGACACAGTCAGTATGCCTACGCACACCCATTCTACTTGATCCCTGAAACATAGGACAGGTTGAGGGTGGCACAGTTGATCAGGGTAGTGTGTGTTTACCCCAGTTGCATAGTTGATTGAGTCTGCCAGTAGCCATCATGAGGGCATAGTACCACACAGGAGAGTTGCTCAAAGGAGGCCTACTGTCCATCCTTTTCCTGATGGCTTTGTGAAATTAGATGTAACCAGACATATGTATCTGGCCAACATGGAGGCACTGGCATATTCCACCAGGGCCTTGAAAGAGATTGTGTGAATCCTAAACATGGTGCATTATGACATGTGTGACCAACTCAACCATGTGGGTGACCCCTTGGATAGGATGAGTGAAACTGGATCGGGCAGTGTCTGTGAAGAAACATCTTTTGTGGGAGCACTACTATAAACTCCTGTTGTCCGCCACGCAGTACTTCTTTTTACTATGAGATTGTATATGAGAAAACTAGTAGCTATGGATGTGATTACATTATATGGATGAAGCAACATACAAGTAAGCTTGCTGATTGTGAATCAGCAAGCTTACTTGAATGTTGCTTCATCCATATAATGTATTCACATCCATAGCTACTAGTTTTCTCATATACAATCTCATAGTAAAAAGAAGTACTGCGCCTTTAATTATAATGAAGGAAATTATACCTCTTTGCTATTTGGCCTCCTTTTGGTTTGCAACAAGGGCATGTCACAGATGAATGGCTGTGATGCCTTATAAATACAAAAGCTGAACAGTCCTTTTTATATGATCTGAGGAAGGCATATTTGCCGAAAGCGCTTATCAGAAGACTGAGGACTGTTTGTTTTATGTTATATTCTTTTTATTAATGTTTTGATTTTATCATCAAGTTTTACTGCCATGGTGGACAACAGGAGTTTTTACTAGTGTTTGCCTTTTCTTTTCCTCGTTGTTGTCTTTCACAGTGTATGAAAGTTTCTTACCTATCTTTTGGAGGAGGGGTCAGCATCCATGTGTCTTTAGAGCTGCAACATGCTCTGGTGTTAGCCAACATATCTGTGCGAGATATCACTCCTGTAGTGGCACTACTTCCACTGCTCTGTCAGTGATGAAGGCATCCACACCCAGACAATGAAGGCCATGGGCCTATGATCCTGGATGCAGTCCATAAGAGAGCTCATCTGGCAGACATCGCTGACATTCAGGTAACACTTTCACTTAGAACTGGGGATGTGGAAGTGGCAATGGAAGTTCTGGCAGAGGCACTTCTCATGGTTGGGAGTGATGAGATTGAACAAACAACTCTATCATGCATGGCTCACACCTGTCCGATATGCCAGGATGTAGTGCTAGCACAGAACTTGATTATGTTTATGCAGACACACACACAGACTCACACACATGCAAGCTAAGCAAACTTTAGTGTTGATTGTGATAGATCTCCTGTTACTGGCCTGGAGAAATTTTGTACTTTAATGAATGTTCTGTGTTTCTTACTCACACATACTCACTACTTTGGTGTCAGTCTCTGGCTATTGCCCCCCACCCTGTGTAAATGATGATAACTGTGCTCTGCCCTTTGGTCATTGTGTTTTGACTTAGGGTTGCATATATGTCTGATGCACAGAGTGGATAGCTAAGTGAGTCTTTTTCACAATGTTGATTTTATGCATATGTATTACATAAGAAAATTTAGGATGCTTTTTGTGCATGCTCATTTGGAAATGATTCTTTCAGTTAGTATTGTAAGTCATGCATTCAAATCACTGATACTGCATTCCTGTTTATTAAACTATTAATATATTTGTCCTGTTGAATGGTTTATCACAGAGGGTAAGAGACCTACATGATGCAGGTTCTTGGATACAATGCATAGCTGTATATTGCACATATCAGTCATATAAGCTATTAATGCTATTGCTGGACATCTCCCACAGGTTCTGCTTGAGTACATTTAAGACTAACAGTATGCAGGTATATGAGTTACTTTTATCTTGTGCACAGTAATTTTTATACTTCAGGTTTCACACTTACCTTGACATTACTGAAGGTACAACTCCTGTCCATTGGGGCTGTCTCTGTCTGATGCTTTCAGTACATAGCCATTACATAGCGATGTGAAGTTTGTAGACATTGGCTGGCATCAGTTTTGCTATTTGTATGTGCTTAGGTTGTTATGTGTATTCTTTAACTGGTGATTGTATGAACTATCCTATGCCTTTTAAGTGGTGAGTATGTGTGCTATCTTTTGCCCTTAAGTGGTGTGTCCATGCTATCCTTTGATGTTAGCCCAAGCAAGGGCATTTTGTGCAGTCCTATGCCTGCCATCTCCCTCTGGAGCTGGAGGTTCTCCCTTGTCTGTATGTGCTGGAGGTGCTGGCCTTGCCTGTGGTCCAAGAATGTATGGTTCTGGCCCTTGCTGTCCCCGTTAGAGTTGTTTTCTCAAGACAATATTGCACAACATGGCACAGGCTGTGAGAATTTATGTGCAGATGCCTGAGTCATACTGCAGAGCACACCTTCATGTGTCTAGACAAGGGAACTATGACTTCAGCAAGCCAAACAGACACACTCTATGATGTTTCTAGCCTGAGTGCAGACATCATTGCATCCTTCCTCAATGGGTATGTGTGCATTTCTGATGGGTGTCACGAGCCAAGTTTCAACTCCATAACCTGCATTACTCAATAGATGGCCTTGTGGAACAACACCCTTAGCAAACCTTGTATAAAGCTGAGAGGTATGCTATATGTGTCAGTCATGGCAACTGCCTGGGGGTCAGCACATAAATTGAAAGTGATCCTTTGTTTATTACAGGCAACCTGGCAGTTGATTGAGTGGAACCCCTTCCTGTTGATATATGTCCTACCTTGTTCACCAGATGTGGCTTTTATTTCTATGTGAGTGCAGTCTATGGCCCCTGACCTTCATGGAAGTATACCACAGCATAAAATTCCTGCATTGTTCTAGCATAGCATTAAGACACTGATACAATATTCTGTATTCTGAGGCATAAGACACTCCTAGTATATCTCTTGTTGGTTTCTGGAATGTACCAGTACCTAATATCTTTAATTCTGCACATACATTAATTTCTACTTGTATAGGTTCCCCTTGATTTCCCCCAGATCTGTGGAAGGGGCAACAGAGGTTGCAGAGTTCCTGGATCGTTTCCTTATCCACACTGTATTACTCTAATATTTTGATATCATGCAGTCCATGATATGGTACATGGGGTCTAAACACCCTTTTCCATGGATGAGGTCTGTCAGCAGCTGCAGCATAGATTTGAGCCTGCTGCACACATACATGCAAGAATGCAGCAGCAGCCCCTAACATTGCCTTTTTTTCCCTACATGTAGAGCTATTAAATAAAGAAAAATTAGAGCACATGATTGCAGTGTGATGCGTAGCCATTCATGAATCTGGCCCATTAATCAATCGCATAAACATTACAGCGTGCAGGTCTATATTAATTCATCAAACTTCATCAGACCCTAACCATTGAGCATTCATTTCAGCGAACATTCATATCCGCAAAAAATTTACGTAGGGAAAGGCAGCAGTTGATCAGCAGCTCAAATTTTCCCCTTTCCACACTGTAGTATGATCTTGGATTTGTTATATATAGTTAGGGGGATAAGGGATTGAAGACCTCACTTTGGGGGGGGGGGTTACATACTGTGGTGTCTGTTCCAGTGTTGTTTTGGCGAAGTCCTAAGTTTCCCTGTTTATATATATATATATATTATTTTATGACAACGTTCATGAAATGAACGTATGGTAGTGAGGGTTCGATGAAGAAAGGTTCACTGAAGTGAACCTTCAATTAATTAATATAGACCCCAGCATGCACACTGAATATCCTCTCACATAGAAAAGTAAAGAAAAAAAAAACATATTCCTCACTAGCTGTCATGAAAAAAATGACAATTGTACAAGAAGACAGGAAACATATAAGAAAAGAAAAAAAAATCCTGTCACTTTCATAGGGTATCATTTATCCATTTGTTATAGGCATACTCATTCAATCTCCCATCCTATGTTACCAATTCACTCTCTGTTTAATGTGCTTTCAGTGGAAAGTTTTTATCATAAACCACAGTTGTAAGATACAGGATTATGCACACACATGCATGTGCATTTGTTTTCCATGGTATTTCCTTGATTCTTTTAAACTCCCATGCTCTGGTAGCCTTGCAGCCCTCAGGATGTGATTGAATGCTTATACACATGTATTACGTCTGGACCAAGCAATGTACTCCTTTAACATCAGAGCTTATCCGCCTCTTTATGCTGCTATGGCAGCAAGCCTAGACAGCCTCCCTCAAACCATTATGCATAAGCAGGTTTCAGTGACTTACTCCCATATCCTTTTTCTTGAATAAGGTAAAGACTATATCCCTCTATGCTTGACCAGATACGCTAATCATTTTTTCTCCAATAGCAATTTTATTTTCTTGTGCACCAAATACATAATAGGTTAAATACCTATGTAATAAACGAAAACACCGCAAGGCACAATCCACTTTCAATATAGCAGCGCTGTGTACACCAAGTGTGTAAGGAAGGATGTGTTAAGGGAAAGAAATGGTAGGTATGCGCCTATTCTGTGTAATGGTGTAGATTTGATTAATGAACAACAGAAGAAGAAAAGTGTTGATTTAAGATGTGTAATGCAGTACAATCATAGGTCACCTGAATTGTCGAACATTTTGAAAGCTGCATGGGACACGGTATTGAGTGATGAGAGTAAGAGTATTCTAGGTGTTGCGCCCGTGATTGTATACAGTAGAGGTGAAAATTTGAAAGGTATTTTGGAAAGGATAAATAGGAATAGATATAAGTCTGTTATGAAAAAGTGTGGGTTTTGCAGATGGTGCAGGTACATTAACGAGGGTACATATGTTTGTGTAGAAGGACACAAATATACAATTGCATGTCCAGGGCAGTGTAATTGTTTGGCAAAGAATATAGTTTATTTGGCAACCTGCATATCGTGTGAGGCGTATTACGTAGGTAAAACTATCAGGAGATTACGTTCATAGGTTCATAGGTTCATAGGTTCATAGGTTTATACTAGGCTATCTGCCCTAAGGCATTTATAAGCCTAGCCCAAATTATTGTGGCTTACGCCACCCCTTATATGAAAAAATACTGTGCCCATTAGTTTGTTGTGCCTCTGTCCAGCAGTGACCCAGAGATGATTCCCGGGGTAAACCTACGATCTCCCATCCACAGGTCTAGATTTCTCTTGAACAGAGTCAGCGAGGTGCTCTGCCTCACATGGACCGGGATTTTATTCCACAGCATAGGAGTCTCTGAGTGATAAATCTATCCCTCCAGCACGCCCTATTTATATCCGTGCTAAGGTTTAAGTCGCTTGCTCTAGTGGTTTTGGTGGATTTGGATTTTTGAGGTGGAGCATGTCCATTAATTCCGGGTTGGACATGGCCTTGTATGTCAGGCACATGTCACCTCTGAGCAGACGGTATGCGACTGAATAGAGCTGGAGTTTCTTCAATCTGGCAGCATATGACAGATTTTGGAGTCCCTTTATCCTTTTGGTGAGGAACTTTTGGGGTCTCTCCAATTGCTGCAGATGTCGGGTGAGATACATCCCGAATGGGGCATTGTACTCGATCATTGGTCTGATAAGTGAAGAGTACAGGGGAACAATGACCTCACTAGATCTGGATGTGAATCCCTTCATGATCAGGTGGGCAATGTAGAAGGTCTTTCTAACCACTTTAGCAATGTGAGTGTCAAAAGAAAGGCCACTGTCAACCTGGGTCCCCAGGTCCCTGATAACCTCTTCTGTGCTTAGTGGATTGCCACCTATATGGTAGCTTGGGGTTACCTTGTTTTTCCCGAAGGGTATGACTATACATTTTTGGCGCTTAACTTCAGGCCATGGCTCTGGCACCAGCTATCTGTTTCCGTGAGTCCCTTCTGAAGGATATCAGTGTCCGATGCACTTTCCACTATGGCGCCCAGTTTGCAGTCATCTGCAAACTTTGTCAGCCAAAGTCCTCCCATGTTGGCCTGTACTTCTGAGAAGTAGATGCCAAACAATAGGGGGCCAAGGACCGAGCCCTGTGGGACACCACTTGTGACCGGCTTGGAGTCTGACACAGCGCCAGCAACTCTAACCCTGTGGGTTCTGTCCTTGCCAGTTTGCAACCCATCTTGTGACATATGGGTTTACATTTAAGCTGGTAGTTTTTCTACAATACCCGAGTGGGGTATTGTGTCGAAAGCCTTTGCAAGGTCAAGGTAGGCTGTATGGACTGCCTTTCCTCATCAATGGCCTTGGTGACTATTTCAAGAAGTCGACCAAGTTCAAAAGGCATGATCTTCCCTTGACAAAGCCAAACTGGGTCGGGTCCAATGTCTGCAAGTCCCCTATATCTTTGTTTATGAGCTCCATTATGATCCTCTCCATAGCTTTGCAGACTAGACTTGTTAAGCTTATGGGGCGGTAATTACCAGGGTCCGTAGAGGCGCCACCTTTGTGGAGTGGGACCACAGTTGCCGTGACGCCACTCCTTGGGCACGATCCTGTGGTAAGGCTGAGATTAAACAGCTGCCTTATGTGCGGGTTTAATTCCTCATTTAGCTCGTAGCACACAGCCGGGACACCATCCGTCCCATTGATGCTGTGTTTTTAGCTTTAGAGAGAGCAGCTTTCACCTGCGCATTTGAGATGTCCGGGAGGCTACACTGCTGGGATAGTTATCTCTCCTTTAGGGGAGAGGGGTGAAGTTTGCACTGAACCTGTCTGCCAGTATGTTGGCAATGTCTGTGGGTTCAGTGATTTTTGTATCATTTTGGACTAATTCTGAGCATATCTGTGAGTTTCCACCCAGGTTCCTAACATAGCTGAAAAAGGCCTTATGATTGTCCTTGAATCCATGGCAATTTTTATCTCAAAATTGGCCTTAGTTGATTTTATGAGTGCTCGTAATTTTTACTAATAATGATCAGGGTGACTTCCCGTTTATGGATTCTGTTCTATCATGTAATAGCTTGCTCCTCTTAGTGTAAAGTTTGTTAATGGCTGGGGTCCACGAGACTGGACGCTTGCCCTTTGTGGAAAGAGTCTTGGTTTTATTTGGGATTGCCTGATCCATGGACTCCTGGAGCTGTTCATAGAAGGCATTTGTAAGGCCTTCCGCAGCTTGGGTTGTGGTTTCCTCTGACTCAGGGGCCTTGAAGGATACCACACCAGTCTTGAGTAGTGTGAAGTTTGCTTTAGAGAAGTTCTTCACTATGCTCTTTTTGTTTGGGGTGGGGCGGATGTGGATTTCCAGTGAGATTAGTTTATGATCAGATCTCACCAATGAGGGATATACTTCGTGTGGAGCATTTTGTCCCCATGTTTGTGACAATGAGATCTAGTATATTTTCTCCTCTCGTGGGAACAGTGACTAGCTGTTCCATGGCATTTGAATTTATGAACTCCAGGAACCGTTGGGCTAGAAAGTTAGGGCTTGAGTAATGTTCCCAGTCTATATTCGGGTAGTTGAAGTCACCGAATATGATGGTGTTTGAGATACATTTATACCCTCCAGTGTCTTCAGGAAGGCTGTGTGGGGTTCCTGAGTTTGAGAGGGTGGCCTGTAGCATGCTACAATTTGTAGAGCAGTTTTGCCTATTGTTAGTTGCACCTGGATGGTTTCCAAGCTTCATGCGTTGCCACCAACCTGGAGGTGTGAGTATCCTTTATGAATATGGATACACCCTCCTTTGTGGAGTGGTCCGGTTTTGGGGCCGGAACGCATGATATGAGGTAAAACCTAATAGTGCCGGGTGCTCTCAGGAGCCTTGAACCAGGTTTCAGTTACAGCACAGACATCGATGTTCTCCATACTGAGAAGGGCCTCGAGTGCGTGCATTTTGAGATTTAGACTTCTGGCATTGAGCAGCATTACCCTCAATTTCTTCCCATTTTTGTTTTCTAGGGTGGTAGGTTTAGAATTTGAGCCTTGCCTAAAAAGGCACTATGGGGTGGCAAGAGCCTTAGCCAATATCCGAATCCCAGGGTGACAGGTGCAAGCCGTCCCTTGAAGCAGCGTGGCTTGTCAAGCATGTCATCCCAGGCAGACAGACACTGGATCCCTTTGAATGACACCAGACATTAAGCCAATTGTTAAAGCTGATCATCTTGTCTCTATATTGTGGCATCATTCTTGGTGAAGGAAGGATACTGCTCAGGGTTAGGGTCATACCTGCCTGGGCTACATAATCAGAGAGCTCCTCTATGTCTCTTTTCATGCAGTCCAGGGAGGTATCGCCTCAGGTCGCTCACACCAGCATGGACAATGACTGTGTCATATTTGTACTTGCTGTGGAGTGACCCGAGTGCTTGTGTTATGTGGCGGATTCTAGCGCCCGATAGGCAGCTTACTGTGACCCTCTCCTTGTTCAGCCTGGTGAGTGGGACGCCAGTGTGTCTGACTATGGAGTCACCTATGACAAGTATGTTTGGTGTTGTATTTGGCCTTAAGGGCTGTGACTGCTTTGCACACTGCTTTTGTGGTTTATGTGTTGCTTTTGGGGTGTCTTGAGGTAGCAGTTGTTTGGGTGTCTGCTTTGGAGGCCTCTGCTGTTTAGGTAAATTTTACTCAGAGCCTCCGAGTATGTCTTTGTGTGTTTATGTGTTTGATTCAGTGGAGTGGTAGCATTATGTGAGGCTGGTTTTGTGGTGTGTGTAGTTGCCTTCTCCTCCTGTCTGGTCTTGCCAGTCCTGAGTTGAGAGAGCTCAGCCTCCAGTTTGGCTAAATAGCTGCATCTCTCAAGTATTTGTGTTATGTGGGAGGAGGAGAGGGTTGTCTGTGTACATGAGGCAGTTATAACATTGCCTCAAGATTCCCAGATTCACCAGCTGGACCGGAGAGGAGATTGACAACTGACCTTTGGACATGCTAGAATAATATTGGGAAATCCTTAATTGAAAACAAGGGCCAGTGGGGAGTGAGGGTGTAGTGCTTTTAATTTTTAGTGCTGACTTATATAATTGCTTTAGTGAGCAAGTGCCAGGTAACTTGAGTGCAATGTGATACAAGTAACTAAATGCAAAACGACAAACAGTAAAGTTCTTTCAAGTGAAACAAGTAAATAAGTACAGTAAGCACTTCAGATATCACTAGTGATCCACAGAAGCGCTTGAGAAGTTGCGTATTAGGTGAATTAGCTTCCAGGGAAATAACAAGCAAACAAACAACAAGTATATAAACAAAGCTAGATTCAGTAGGCCTGGATCTAGTCTATGATAGAGCAAACAAGGTGAACCAATTTCAGTAAGATACAGTTCAAATATTCAGGCACTATAAACCTTTAACCAGAAAATTCCCAGCTCAGAAGGGCAGAGTCCAGCCTCTTCTCCCACAAGAGTGCAGTCCACGAACCTTCTTAATGTAAAATAACTGGCCTGAAGCCCAAGTGCCTAAACCAGAACTAATACACTTGGACACTGGGCTCTCAATCAGCAGTTCCCAACTTAGAAGGATGAAAGCTACCTGTCCTGCCACCACAGTGCTTGCCACAAACCTTCCTAATGTAAAACAACTGGTCTGAAGCCCAAGTGCTTAATCCAAAAGACTTGAATGATAGCTACACTTTAATCAAGTTACAACCAAGCAGTAATAAATACCATTGAATACTTTAGAGAATGTCTGGATTAGTGCTCAAGTTACACAAACAAAGCTAGATCCAGCAGGCCCGAATCCAGTCTATGCCACAGCAAACAAGGCGCACCAACTTCAGTAAGAAACAGTTCAGATATGCATGCACTATAAGCCTTTAACCAGAAATTCCCAGCTCAGAAGGGCAGAGTCCAGCCTCTCCTCCCACAAGAGTGCAGACCACGAACCCTCTTAATGTAAAATAACTGGCTTGAAAGCCCAAGTGCTTAAACCAGAATTAATACACTTTTAGAATAACAGACACTGAGCCCTCAATCAGCAGTTCTCAACCTAGAAGGATGTAAGCTACCTGTTCTGCCACAACAGTGCAGACCACAAACCTCTCAGTGCAAAACAACTAACTGGTCCGAAGCCCAAGTGTTTAAACCAAAAGGCTTAGAATGAGTTACACCAAGCAGTAATAAATACAATTGAGTATTTTAAGATGATGCAAAAGTAAAAGAAGTAGGTAAAACACAAGTACAGTAAAAGCAGATGAAATTTTTTTTTTTTTTTTTTTTTCTGAACAAGTGCTGAGATCAAAGAAACAGATTTGAGTGCTGAAACTAGAAAACTGGCTAGTTTCAAGAAAAAAAACAAGCTAGAAGGCTTCCCTCAAACACAGAAGGGCTTGGGGGCTCAGAAGCCTACAAATAGTCTGTACCACTTAACAAGAAAGGCAGGAAATAAGCTTAATTTTTTTTTTTTTTCTATTTCCCAGATGCTCTCTTTGTACACAGTAGGAGTGCCTGAAATCAGAATATGATCTCACTGCACTCAGTTGAGTGAGCAAATGAGATGGGCCCAGAGGCAGGCTGAGGGGCGGGCAGTTTCAATGCCACTAAGATTAACACCAAAACAAATACAGGGTGGGTGGGAATAACTGAAGAGCAGAATAACCAGTTAAAAATTCCTTCAACACTCCTTCATACGCAGTTTAAATCAATTTAAATACTGTATTTTTAAAAGTAAAAGTGCATAAAAAGGTACTTAAATTCTCTTATACGTCCAGTTGAATATAACCAAGTTCTTAGCTTGCCAAGCTGAAGTTTTAAAGCAGGAATTATTTCACATGCACCAGTTTAAATATGCAAGGACAGGAAATCACTGACTGTGGCTACCCCCACACCTGTAATTACTAGCAAATAACAAAATTCAGCCAACACTAGCTTTTAGTTCAAGTTACTGAAGAGCAGAATAACCAGTTAAAAATTCCTTCAACACTCCTTCATACACAGTTTAAATCAATTTAAATACTGTATTTTTAAAAGTAAAAGTGCATGAAAAGGTACTTAAATTCTCTTATACGTCCAGTTGAATATAACCAAGTTCTTAGCTTGCCAAGCTGAAGTTTTAAAGCAGGAATTATTTCACATGCACCAGTTTAAATATGCAAGGACAGGAAATCACTGACTGTGGCTACCCCCACACCTGTAATTACTAGCAAATAACAAAATTCAGCCAACACTAGCTTTTAGTTCAAGTTACTGAAGAGCAGAATAACCAGTTAAAAATTCCTTCAACACTCCTTCATACACAGTTTAAATCAATTTAAATACTGTATTTTTTAAAAGTAAAAGTGCAGAAATAGGTACTTAAATTCTCTTATACATCCAGTTGAATATAACCAAGTTCTTAGCTTGCCAAGCTGAAGTTTTAAAGCAGGAATTATTTCACATGCACCAGTTTAAATATGCAAGGACAGGAAATCACTGACTGTGGCTACCCCACACCTGTAATTACTAGCAAATAACAAAATTCAGCCAACACTAGCTTTTAGTTCAAGTTACTGAAGAGCAGAATAACCAGTTAAAAATTCCTTCAACACTCCTTCATACACAGTTTAAATCAATTTAAATACTGTATTTTTAAAATAAAAAGTGCAGAAATAGGTACTTAAATTCTCTTATACATCCAGTTGAATATAACCAAGTTCTTAGCTTGCCAAGCTGAAGTTTTAAAGCAGGAATTATTTCACATGCACCAGTTTAAATATGCAAGGACAGGAAATCACTGACTGTGGCTACCCCCACACCTGTAATTACTAGCAAATAACAAAATTCAGCCAACACTAGCTTTTAGTTCAAGTTACTGAAGAGCAGAATAACCAGTTAAAAATTCCTTCAACACTCCTTCATACACAGTTTAAATCAATTTAAATACTGTATTTTTAAAAGTAAAAGTGCATAAAAGGTACTTAAATTCTCTTATACGTCCAGTTGAATATAACCAAGTTCTTAGCTTGCCAAGCTGAAGTTTTAAAGCAGGAATTATTTCACATGCACCAGTTTAAATATGCAAGGACAGGAAATCACTGACTGTGGCTACCCCACACCTGTAATTACTAGCAAATAACAAAATTCAGCCAACACTAGCTTTTAGTTCAAGTTACTGAAGAGCAGAATAACCAGTTAAAAATTCCTTCAACACTCCTTCATACACAGTTTAAATCAATTTAAATACTGTATTTTTTAAAAGTAAAAGTGCATAAAAAGGTACTTAAATTCTCTTATACATCCAGTTGAATATAACCAAGTTCTTAGCTTGCCAAGCTGAAGTTTTAAAGCAGGAATTATTTCACATGCACCAGTTTAAATATGCAAGGACAGGAAATCACTGACTGTGGCTACCCCACACCTGTAATTACTAGCAAATAACAAAATTCAGCCAACACTAGCTTTTAGTTCAAGTTACTGAAGAGCAGAATAACCAGTTAAAAATTCCTTCAACACTCCTTCATACACAGTTTAAATCAATTTAAATACTGTATTTTTTAAAAGTAAAAGTGCATAAAAAGGTACTTAAATTCTCTTATACGTCCAGTTGAATATAACCAAGTTCTTAGCTTGCCAAGCTGAAGTTTTAAAGCAGGAATTATTTCACATGCACCAGTTTAAATATGCAAGGACAGGAAATCACTGACTGTGGCTACCCCCACACCTGTAATTACTAGCAAATAACAAAATTCAGCCAACACTAGCTTTTAGTTCAAGTTACTGAAGAGCAGAATAACCAGTTAAAAATTCCTTCAACACTCCTTCATACACAGTTTAAATCAATTTAAATACTGTATTTTTTAAAAGTAAAAGTGCATAAAAGGTACTTAAATTCTCTTATACGTCCAGTTGAATATAACCAAGTTCTTAGCTTGCCAAGCTGAAGTTTTAAAGCAGGAATTATTTCACATGCACCAGTTTAAATATGCAAGGACAGGAAATCACTGACTGTGGCTACCCCCACACCTGTAATTACTAGCAAATAACAAAATTCAGCCAACACTAGCTTTTAGTTCAAGTTACTGAAGAGCAGAATAACCAGTTAAAAATTCCTTCAACACTCCTTCATACACAGTTTAAATCAATTTAAATACTGTATTTTTTAAAAGTAAAAGTGCATAAAAAGGTACTTAAATTCTCTTATACATCCAGTTGAATATAACCAAGTTCTTAGCTTGCCAAGCTGAAGTTTTAAAGCAGGAATTATTTCACATGCACCAGTTTAAATATGCAAGGACAGGAAATCACTGACTGTGGCTACCCCCACACCTGTAATTACTAGCAAATAACAAAATTCAGCCAACACTAGCTTTTAGTTCAAGTTACTGAAGAGCAGAATAACCAGTTAAAAATTCCTTCAACACTCCTTCATACACAGTTTAAATCAATTTAAATACTGTATTTTTAAAAGTAAAAGTGCATAAAAAGGTACTTAAATTCTCTTATACGTCCAGTTGAATATAACCAAGTTCTTAGCTTGCCAAGCTGAAGTTTTAAAGCAGGAATTATTTCACATGCACCAGTTTAAATATGCAAGGACAGGAAATCACTGACTGTGGCTACCCCCACACCTGTAATTACTAGCAAATAACAAAATTCAGCCAACACTAGCTTTTAGTTCAAGCTACTGAAGAGCAGAATAACCAGTTAAAAATTCCTTCAACACTCCTTCATACACAGTTTAAATCAATTTAAATACTGTATTTTTAAAAGTAAAAGTGCATAAAAGGTACTTAAATTCTCTTATACGTCCAGTTGAATATAACCAAGTTCTTAGCTTGCCAAGCTGAAGTTTTAAAGCAGGAATTATTTCACATGCACCAGTTTAAATATGCAAGGACAGGAAATCACTGACTGTGGCTACCCCCACACCTGTAATTACTAGCAAATAACAAAATTCAGCCAACACTAGCTTTTAGTTCAAGTTACTGAAGAGCAGAATAACCAGTTAAAAATTCCTTCAACACTCCTTCATACACAGTTTAAATCAATTTAAATACTGTATTTTTTAAAAGTAAAAGTGCATAAAAAGGTACTTAAATTCTCTTATACATCCAGTTGAATATAACCAAGTTCTTAGCTTGCCAAGCTGAAGTTTTAAAGCAGGAATTATTTCACATGCACCAGTTTAAATATGCAAGGACAGGAAATCACTGACTGTGGCTACCGCCACACCTGTAATTACTAGCAAATAACAAAATTCAGCCAACACTAGCTTTTAGTTCAAGTTACTGAAGAGCAGAATAACCAGTTAAAATTCCTTCAACACTCCTTCATACACAGTTTAAATCAATTTAAATACTGTATTTTTTAAAAGTAAAAGTGCATAAAAAGGTACTTAAATTCTCTTATACGTCCAGTTGAATATAACCAAGTTCTTAGCTTGCCAAGCTGAAGTTTTAAAGCAGGAATTATTTCACATGCACCAGTTTAAATATGCAAGGACAGGAAATCACTGACTGTGGCTACCCCCACACCTGTAATTACTAGCAAATAACAAAATTCAGCCAACACTAGCTTTTAGTTCAAGCTACTGAAGAGCAGAATAACCAGTTAAAAATTCCTTCAACACTCCTTCATACACAGTTTAAATCAATTTAAATACTGTATTTTTAAAAGTAAAAGTGCATAAAAGGTACTTAAATTCTCTTATACGTCCAGTTGAATATAACCAAGTTCTTAGCTTGCCAAGCTGAAGTTTTAAAGCAGGAATTATTTCACATGCACCAGTTTAAATATGCAAGGACAGGAAATCACTGACTGTGGCTACCCCACACCTGTAATTACTAGCAAATAACAAAATTCAGCCAACACTAGCTTTTAGTTCAAGTTACTGAAGAGCAGAATAACCAGTTAAAAATTCCTTCAACACTCCTTCATACACAGTTTAAATCAATTTAAATACTGTATTTTTAAAATAAAAAGTGCAGAAATAGGTACTTAAATTCTCTTATACATCCAGTTGAATATAACCAAGTTCTTAGCTTGCCAAGCTGAAGTTTTAAAGCAGGAATTATTTCACATGCACCAGTTTAAATATGCAAGGACAGGAAATCACTGACTGTGGCTACCCCCACACCTGTAATTACTAGCAAATAACAAAATTCAGCCAACACTAGCTTTTAGTTCAAGTTACTGAAGAGCAGAATAACCAGTTAAAAATTCCTTCAACACTCCTTCATACACAGTTTAAATCAATTTAAATACTGTATTTTTAAAAGTAAAAGTGCATAAAAAGGTACTTAAATTCTCTTATACGTCCAGTTGAATATAACCAAGTTCTTAGCTTGCCAAGCTGAAGTTTTAAAGCAGGAATTATTTCACATGCACCAGTTTAAATATGCAAGGACAGGAAATCACTGACTGTGGCTACCCCCACACCTGTAATTACTAGCAAATAACAAAATTCAGCCAACACTAGCTTTTAGTTCAAGTTACTGAAGAGCAGAATAACCAGTTAAAAATTCCTTCAACACTCCTTCATACACAGTTTAAATCAATTTAAATACTGTATTTTTTAAAAGTAAAAGTGCATAAAAAGGTACTTAAATTCTCTTATACGTCCAGTTGAATATAACCAAGTTCTTAGCTTGCCAAGCTGAAGTTGTATGACAGGATTGCTGAACATACAAGGTCCATCAAAAAGAAGGATTTGCACAATGCACTTTTTCTGCACAGCAAGAGATGTGTAGATTTCAAAAAGTTTATATTTTTTGTCATAGGGCGGGTATGGGATTATGGTGAAGGAGGTGATGTATCAAATAGAGTAGGAGCATTAGAGGCAGAATGGCAGTTAAGATTGGATGCCTGTAGACCGCCCGGCCTGAATGACTACATTTCTCTCAAACCCATTCTAAAGCTTAGGTCCCAGCAGATTTGAAGTTTCATATATATTTTCATTAGTTTGGCAACCACATTTAGTAGGCTTAATATGTTTAATGTTTTTAATAGAAAATTTTGTATTTTTAGATTAATGTGTTTTTATTAGAATTTTAGGAATATGTATATTAACATGTATTAGGTTAATATATTGAGGTTGACAAGTTATATTTATACTGTTCATATTTAATTAATGTTGCAGTAGGTGAATAAAGAGGCACTAATTAAGGTTTCTCAATTAACTGTTGAGTAGTAATGAGTACTTGACCAATGAAATCAGTTTGTGTGGGTTATATATGTTTGGGTAAAGATGTAACAAACGACTCTGAAGAAGCCAGATTGCTGTCGAAAGCGCTTAGTCGTTTATTGTGTTTTAAAACAACAAAGTTTCAATAAATTCATGCTGTTTTAAGATCTAAGGAGTGTCCTTGGTGTACACAGCGCTGCTATATTGAAAGTGGATTGTGCCTTGCGGTGTTTTCATTTATTACTAGCATCGGCCCTTGTGGGTGTAATTCTACTTTCTAAATACCTATGTAACAAAGAATACAATATTGTTTACACATATAGTAGTACTAATAGCTACCGAACACAGCAGCTCTAAATCAAACAACTATATAAAATATCTACATAAGTGCTACAAGGTTAGAGTATGGAAAATTTGAGAGAACATAACATTTAACTTTGATCTTATGTCATACAATGAAATGAGATATACTTAAGTCTGATATTACTTGAGATAGATGGGCTTTATATAATTCTACCTGAAACATAGTTAATACAGTTAAATGAACAAAGACAACACTTTTGTCATGTGCCCAAAATATGATCAAAGAGTAACTTCCAGTATTTCTGGTAGTAAACTCGTTTTGCATTCCTTATAATACGTTTTTGAGAGAATACATATGTTGTTGTCATATTTCTGAAACCATTCCAAGAAAGTCTGGTACGATCTAACCAATTCTTGGTTATGTAAAGTTTGACTAGAGAACACAGAGTAACTAGGATGTGAAGCTCCAAACTGGTGAGTTTAAGTTCAGCAATATGAAGAATGGCTAGTTTCCAAGAGAGGGTTCATTTATGGTATCCCATCTTTTCTAGTCATACCTTGAGAGACCCCACAAATTTTGAGAATATTTACAAAACCATAACATGTGTGAGAGGTAAAACTGATTCCCCTATCAAACCAGTATTTGGAGTATAGTACTGATTTTTCATGTTTGATGGCATTGATAATTTTATAGGTGTTGGAGACTGCTTTCTTTCTGCTATACAGACTTTCAATAATGTCTAGTAGTCTGTTTAAATCAAACTCATTAAAAAGTGTGTCTCCGGACAATGCTGTAATGATATTCCTGCTCTGTCGTAGGATGATAGTGTATTTCTTATTTGCCTTCAAGGCTTCACAAAGCTCTTGTAATGATTTTTCTTTATGTTTATAAATATCCCACACTGTACATTCCTTAATTAGTGGGTAATCTGTTAAATTTATCATTTTATTATTTATTTTGATGTTTGCGTTTAAATGGATAGTTTGGAGAAGAAATAGAACCCCATCCAGTTTTAAGGTTTTTATCAAATCCTGAAAACTTCTAATGTTTTGCTTTAAAATAGCATTGATCTTGAGATTTTTAACAATTACTGGAGATATGAAGGGTTTGGATTTGGGATTTATATTATCCTTGAGCACATGCTGATGCCAGATCTTGACCCATATTGGAAACCATGACACCTTGTCAGCAGATAAATTAGAAATTAAGGTCAACCTGATGGCCCCAGTGATTTTATGATAAAGCTGGAAGTTGAGCAGACTTAATCCCCCTTTCTCCTTAGGGTAGGTTAATCTCAAATAACTTATCCTAACTGATTTGGGGTACCAGATAAATTTGGCAAGTCCATACTGTGGAAAACGTAGTTTGGAATTACTGAGTTTGATGCATTAAAATAATAGTCTTGGTATAACATTCATTCTGATTATTGTTGCTATAGACATCATGGATAGCTTCAGTTGTCTCCATCTAATCAAGTCTGATGTAATATTGGACCATATTTTTTCCACAGTATTCTGAAACATGGATGGGTGATTATGTTCGTAAGATAATTTTAGGTATTTAATAGAGTATACTGTATTAAAAGGGGAGTCTGGGAAGTAGCATTCTCTGTGATGAAGGGGGTTGATGGGGAATATCTGTGATTTCTTGTGATTAACCTGCTTATCTTATACAAAAACAGTGCTGTGCTGTGTTCACAACAGAAATGCACATTGATATTTCCCCAGATTCATGAACAGTCATGTAGGCTTCGCACGAAGCCTACAAGATGTTTATGTGTTAGTCACAGATGAGGAGCAGTGCTAATGGCGTAGGCATACTGCTCATCATGCTCACATGAACACAAGCACATGTTCATGGTCAGTGACAGTACTGACAACCTGAAAAATGTGCTGAGCAGTACAATCACACAAAATAAACAAACAAGCATGCCTGTGGGTACACCTGTTAAGTATGTTTGGCAGACAGCACAAAGACTTACATACAGCAGATAATGTAAGCTGTACTAGGTGGGGGAAGTGTGCTGAGTGTCATGTGCATATAAATGAAACATACGGAAATAGAAAGTAAGAGGGGAGGTAATCAGCAAGGGCAATTGCAATAGATGAGTTACCAGGCAGGCAAAGTGCACTTTGGACAATGTGCACAGAAATCAAAGAGATGTATACAGAAATACATAAGAGGGGAGTGTAAATGTTCAACTTATATTAAGATAATTAATTTCATGTGGCTTAGGTCACAAAAACAATTTTGTTATAATACACTTATGCAATTCTTATGCCATAATAATTAATACTTGTTACACTTCCTGAGAAAATATAGGTAAATTAAAGGAGTCATGATGTTATAGGATATAATAGTTGCACAAATTAACAATGTAACAGAGGGAATTATGAGATGTGAATGTCATTAACATGTTGAGTTGAGATGACAGCAAGGACAGTACATATATTATGGGATATTTGTATAGGGTTGATTTCATCAATATAACATGATGGAAAATATGAATGGCTTAGAAGTCACAATCTCCTTTTGCAAGAATCTAACTCCTCCCATCAAGTTTATCACTGAGTTGTGCATTAACTGCATATGCCACAGAAATTGGCTTAATTCATGTATGAGGAGGACCTCCTCTGAAAGGAATTATGCACTTTAATATTCTAATGGTTATGCATCACCTTATGTAGGTGTGTGTGGTGTTACAAATGTGGTAGCAAAGTGTGACATACATAATACCCTTGCCTAAGGCAGTCCTCTCTGGCTCAGTTATTGTGCTGACAGATAAGAAGAGATGCAAACACCACACTATGATGCAATGAATTGACCAGAGGTGTGCATTGTTGGCATCTGTCATAGGAGATAGCAATGGGTAATTTTATAATCAAAAGAAATTAATGTAATGTGTGAGTTAAGAAAAGATCCTTGATAAAGAATGTCATATCAGCATGACAGACTGATAACAATTAATTGACTATGCTCATGTGCACGTAACTGCGATCAGTCATATATCAATGGTCCTTTGTTAAGGAAGTTTTCTCTGTATTTTTGTATACACACCATATGTACACCATAGTACTCACTACATATGTCAAAGTAGCACTCTCACAATGACATTGGCAGAACAAATGTCCACTGCCATGAAATCTAAAGCTACATTCACAAGTGTTGATGCACCATATCAAGGGATAAGACTTACATGATGCAATGGTTGCTGTATGACATTAGTATATTTACACAAAATGATTCCTTATGTTAGTGGTGAACATCAAGTTGTCCAACTCCACCATCTAACAGCATATGCCACAATGGAACTAATATCACAGCTGTGCTTTATTTTCCCATAATTTTTATCTGCAAAAATGGATGGGGGAGGCCTAAAGCCAATGTCACTCTATAAATACACAGTAGAATAAGGGGGTTTGTCATTCCTGCAAGACAGCAAAAACACAAGACTGCCACTAAAGCTTTAGAACTCAATAGTCCTGCACAAAAACGATCCAGAATAAGAAGCAAAACACCAGGACTTGGAGACGGCTGTAGAATCCAGTATAAAAATCTTTATTTGACACAAGCGATTTCATGGGTAACCCCACTTCTTCAGATGTCTAATACATTTTAAAAACATCTCTTAGTTTAAATATCCTCTGAGACACATGATTAAAACCAATCAATACATTGTTCTGGTGTGAACAAGCATCACTCATGTGTCTCAAGATGATATTTAAACTAAGAGCTGTTTTAAAATGTATTGGACATCTGAAGAAGTGGTGTTTCCCATGAAAGCGCTTGTGTCGAATAAAGATTTTTATACTGGATTCTACAGCCGTCTCCAAGTCCTGGTGTTTTGCTTTTTATTCCTGCAAAACAGTTAAGGACTAAATGCTTACAGTCACTCAAGTTTGTTTGGTTTGTATCACTTGGCTAAGCATTGAGAAAATCAGCACCATAATGGGATCAATGTGTGCACCATTCTTGAAGTGCATCACTAGTTGTCATATGTGTGGTTATATGAAAACATCACAACATGTGTATAAGACAAGGAATATGTGTCTCTGTAATTATTTGAAAATAATCTTGCTGTATGTTAGACAACATCACCTAATGCTAGGTATAGCCAAATAGATCAGTGGCCTCCTGCTGTTGTCACTGTGATAGTAGAACTGCAATTGCATACAGTGTGGATTTAATTCCTTATTGGAACACATGCCTTACTTAAAGAACAGCATACGTCGTCTCATGACATTAGTCCTGAGGAGTCATCTCTCTGCAACTGCTATGGAATGACAATTTATTCAAATGATAGCAATAGTCTTCAATACACCCCTTCAAAAAGGAATTTAGAATAAAATCTTGTAAGAGGAAACAACAACTACACATGAGCATAGCACACTTGGGTAACAATACTGTTAACAACATGTAAAACTGTCTGCAAGCAGTGAAGTTGGGATTTGTACTATATACCTAACATCACAAGCTAATGAAGGTTTGCTGAAAAACAAGCACACACACACACACACTCACACACACACACACACACACACACACACACACACACACACACACACACACACACACACGCACACAGTCTGGAGAGTCTTTAGTGCTGCAGTCAAACAACCTACCTATGTCCTGACACTGTCTACCTGCAAGTGTATTGTAATCACACATCACAGAGGACTGGTGTGAGAGTGCATTATTGAAATGATGACATCAGCAGTGTGCTCCAGACAGTATGCAATCATGGACAGAGTGAAAAGGAGATGTGGGATTGAGCTGACCATTTAATTTTTTTTACTACAGGGAGTAAATTGAGAACCGCTGTTAAATTAATCCTCCAGTGATGCCAGAGACACACCATCTCTCTCACACACACACATTGACTGTTGTGAGATTAAATCCCCATACCTATCTAGTTACACAGTCCAGAGAACCTAGTCCTTTTAAAGGATGACATCAGCATTGTGTTGCATAGAAGATGATGATGGCAGAAAGGTCTGATATTGATGTGGACTCACCCTGCAGTGTAAAAGTTTCATCAAGCTACTATTTCAATGAGGTCAGCAGCACATAAGGTCACATTTATATGACCGTATATCAACCCACATTCACAAGACTGCTGGGAGATTTGAACCCTCTATATATCCAGTTAGGCAATGTAGGGGATCCAGTACTTAACACAAGAGCCACCACAGAAGTCTGACTTCTAAAGTGTGAGAGTGCACTTTATAGAGGATGACATCAGTGTTGTGTTGAAGAGAAGATGATGCTGGGAGAAGGGACTGACTTTGATATGGACTCACCCGGCAGTGTTAAGTGTTTCTTTAGGCTATAATTTCAGTGAGGCTAGCAGTAGGTAAGTAGGTAAGGTCATCTTTACATGACTCGAAACACAGACCCCCAACACAACACTGACTTCTGTGAGAATAGAAGCTCCACCTGTCTAGTTATATAATCTAAAGGACCTAGTAAATAATTCAAGTGCCACCACAGAAGTCTGGCTTCTACACCGTGAGAATACACTTTATAGAGGATGACATCGGTGTTGTGTTGCAGAGAGGATAATGTTGGGAGAAGGGTCTGACAATGATGTGGACTCACCCAGTAGTGTAAAATTTTCTCCAAGCTACTATGTCTTTATGGCTGTTAGTATGTCAGTTCATATTTCGATGACTTTATATACAACTCACTTAGACACACAATCGCACACACACACAAACACACACACACACACACACACACACACACACACACACACACACACACACACACACACACACACACACACACTCATTGCTGTGAGATTAGACCCCCCTACCTATCTAGTTAAACAATCTACTAGACACAGTACTTAACACAAATGCCATCACACAAGTTTAACTTCTACAGTCTGATAGTGCAGTGTATATATAATTAGTTTCTCATTCCCTGCAAGAGAAGATATTAAGATGTTCAAGTTTTTGTGCAAAACTATATTTGTTGGTATGAAAGAGTAAGTGCAATCTTGCGATCAGTAATAAACACATACTGGTGACATAGACCAGCTATGCTGTCATTAATGTATATTTGTAGAATTGAGACTCACATGCACCTGTGTTGTGTACAAGAGATGCACACACAGTTGTGAAACACAGGATGGACAATGAAGCAGTCATGGATTGTAAGGTCATGATGATGGAATGCAAATCTTAATGAATGCTGCTATTAGCAATGGTATGTTCTTATACATGGGCAATGTGCGCTGTCTATACAAAACCGTTCTTAATGTTCCAATGCAGCAGGGTTAAGTAATTTTGAAGTATGTGCACCATGAGACTATGTGGTTCAACATCATTTGCACATGTCAGTGCTGCAGTGCAGACCTAACTGTCCAGAATGAAGTGGCCAGCTACCACACAGTTAACTGTATTTCACTTGTGTACATTAAGCAATTTCCATACATAATCCAGTAACAATACTTAGTTTTCTTCTAAATCTATTCCTAAAGGCCAGTGCTGAGAAACGTATTTGCATAGATGTTGGAAAAGTATTAGCACACATGTGATTGTACTTTAATGTATTGAACTCAGACTGTGAAGTAGCAGTGTCCAGTGGAGGTATCTGGTGTTCCCTGGAAATCTTTGTGCAAATAAGGAGCAGAGTGACACTGTTATTTTGATTACATGTAGACCAGATCTGTTTTATCTTAACACGTTGAATACTTTACATGTTATAGTATACCTTTCACATGTTAGGGCCAAAGCTTAATTCAAACATGAACTGTTGTGCTTGCCTTCCCTGTTTGCATGATGCTAGGCAGTGAGCAAATAGGGTTCACTGCTGAATGAAAAAATTAAAACTTTAATTGGTTAGCCTTCTGTAGCAAAAACAGGCTTAGCAGTGAGGGACAGCCATCATCAGTCTGGAGAGTAATGAGTGGAGAAAATCCACTTATCACCTAACTTTCTCATTTTCACAAGGTGTAAGCTCAGTATATAAAAAAGTAGAGTTGAAGCAGGGTTTACGTCCAGTATGCAGATAATTTTACAAAGGGTATCAGAATGTGATTATCATAATTTTGATCATGTCTGTAAGGGTACATAGAAATGACTACCATAAATATGCTGATTGCATTGTGTCGGTAATGTCTGCTGAAATAATCTTTTACACCTACAATATATCAGGCATGTTTCAAAGGAAATCAAAAGCTAATTTGTTGTATATGACAAGGATGGTATGTATTTTGAAATAATTATTACTCCGCATATATACCATGTGTATAGGGCAGGATATCTGGTGACATGTATCCATTGTGATTCCTCACTGTAGGGACAGCAGCCAAAAGATATAAGATGAACATGCCATCCACCCCCCTAACTAAATATGTTGCTTTATAATGTGATGAGACAGAAGAGTTGATGTGGGACACAGAGATGGAGAGACACATAAAAGTTTGTGTTAAGACACATGTATGAATACCTGAATGGTGTGCTTTTATTACTTGCTTCCTCATTCAGAATGTGTCCTGATCCATACCATTAAATGATTGATATAGTGAAAGAGATGGTGCAGGAGTGGCAATCAGCAATACATCTACATGCATCAGGTTGAAAAAAGTGTAGGAATTTGGAAACATAATGTTGACAAGGGATGGTGTTTTGTGGATAACAGATGTAGCACACACTTACACAAGTAATATTAATATGGAGGAAAATTGCATTACTGTATAACACATTAAGATTTGAACCCCTGGAAGTAGAAATAAAACTTAGACACATTACTTATCTTAAATGTAGTAAAAAACACACGTAGGTTACACAAAGCAGATATCTTTAATAACACAAAATAAGGCCAGTAAGCGCTTTCACGGACTCCTTCTGCTTCATCAGACTAACAACCACTCTAGACAGCATCACATTTAAAAAGGCTTCTCTATTACAAAGTAACCAATCCATAGAATGTACCATAAATTGAAGCAACAGTGACACTAAAAACACTGTGGGCTGGATTCACGATGGCTTGCACGGAGTCTAAGAGTAGTGTAAGACGTCAAACAGGCAATATGTCTGCCGAGCGATTCAGCAATAGCTGGCAGGGGCGTGCATGAGAGCTCCTAAAACTACTCTTGCACGGACAGTGTTATGGTATGCAAATTACCTCATTTGCTGCTGAAATGTATGCTAATGAGTAAATTTGTGATACAGGAACCACTTACCTATCCGTGGAAGAGCAGTGTTATTTGCAGAAATGTACTCCGTTGGTAACAGAGTACCATTCTGCAAATAGCTAAACGGAGCTATGACAGCTCCAAATAAAGGATGCATCCAGTTGAGGAAGCATGCCAATGGCCAAATATAAGGCCATTGGCATTTTTATAGGTTGAAAATTAACAAAAATCAATTTTTTTACCCCTGATCTCCGACATTTAAGCATAGCGCCGCGCCATACAAATGTGCAGCAATTTAAAAACCAGAAAATAAATAAAATATAGCCAAAAATAGGCATTCTTATTAAAAATATTATTCTGCCATGCAGGTGAATGGCAGTCTGAAGACAACATGGCTAGTGAGTAGTGGTTGCTAAGGGGGGAAGCTCAGTTTTAGAGATGTAACCAAGCATTAGTAGGCAATCCTATGCAAATGAGGATAAGGATAGTGAATCCCAATTTTCCCTAGCATGTGAGCCATGTCTCTAGAGTGTAAGTGTAGGAGTAGGGGAGTAGTAGAGTAGAGGATAGGTGACATCGTGAGGGGGTATGTATGAAAGACTGTAAGCTTATTGGAGCAGAGTGGCTTGTGTTTGCTCTGAGTTGCTCAGGATTGGAAGAGGCGTGTCTACAGTTGTCCTAGCTGAAACCCAGAAACCGAAGGTGTACGCAGTGGATATATCTGAAATTTCTTGCAAACGTGCTTACACCATGTGCGCGTCTGTGCATGCCTGTAAGCCTGTGTAAGCCTGTGTATGCCTGCGTGCACTCGTGTGCACCCGTCTAAGCCTGTGTAAGCCTGTGTAAGCCTATGTGCATGCGTGTGAGCTCATGTGCGTGTGTCAGTGTTTGTTTGCATGGCGCTGCCCCTTGTGGAAACAGAAAGGGAAAAGGAAGGAAAAGAAGTAGCAGGAAGTTAACCAAGGAGAACTAGCAGAGCTGCCAGGTGAAATAACTCAGAATCTGCCAATTACACAGGCAGTACACTAGCCCAGCCCAGCACAGCACTTAAAACTCTGCAAACAACATCCCCCCATGTTTTTCTCAAGAACACTGCAACAATGCAGTATACAAAGAGTGAAAACTTAAAAAGCTTAACTCAGACAAAAAAAAATGTTAGGGGCTGCCATTGCTATCATAAGCCAACATGTGCAAGATGCTGAGGGTAGTGCCATTGCGAATCCTGCTGAGCAACCAACAGTGAGGAGACGGAGAAGAGTGTACAGACCCAGGGTAACCTACCAGAGGCTACACGAGCTGGAGATAGTGGAGCGCTATAGAGTAGACAAAGACCTCCTGTAGCAAATTGTTGAGCTGTGCAGGCCACACCTCACACACAGAACCAACAGAGGGGAGCCCATCCCAGTGGAAACCAAGCTATGTGTTGGCCTAAGAATACTAGCAACAGGTACCTTCCAGAGACCAACTGATGATATGGCGGGGATTTCAAAGGCATCAGCATCCAGGGTACTGCATCAGTTCCCGAATGCCATGTCAGCACATGTCGGTGATCATGTATATTTCCCCAATTCCTGTGAGGCATTAGCCAGCAATATGTGTCTTTTCCAGCAAATAGCGGAATACCCTGAGGTAGTGGGTGCAATAGACTGCATGCACATATGCATAAAAGCACCAGCCGGTGAGCAGGGTAGGGCCTACATCAACCGCAAGGGCTTCCCCTCCATCAACTGCCAGGTTGTGTGCAATGCCCAGGGCATAATACTGAATTTGTGTGCTGGCTGCCCTGGAAGCTACCACGATTCTCATATCTGGCATCTGATGCAGCTGTACCAGACATTTGCCAATGGGGACATCCCTGACAGTCACCCAGTGGGGAATGCTGGATATGCACTGGAGCCATGGCTGATGACACCCATCAGAAATGCACACACACCTGAACAAGAACTCCATAATGAGATGCATGCACAAACACGAAATGTAATCGAGCATGTGTTTGGGATGCTGAAGTCATGGGTCCATTGCCTGGACACATCTGGTGGAGCCTTGCAGTACTCACCAACTACATGTACCCAAATTGTCATGGTATGTGCCATGCTACACAATATGATCCTGTGAAAACAGCTGCAGCAGGAACAGGATGGGGCAGGGTCAAACAGCCCCCCACCATTGCCAAGGCCATCACAGGCAGAGCGTGACTCGGAGGAGGAACAACCTGAGCCTGCCCCAGTAGACAGAAGGAGGCGTGCCCAGTATGCCTTGGCCTTGGCAAAGAGGCAACACATAGCACATACACTGGCTCAGTAGGAACCCTGAAAATGATACCTCTCTCTGACTCGCACATAAAATAAAAGGGATGCCTAACTTGACACTACCTGTTTTCAAACATGTATAAGGAGTGTACTATGTGCATCCAACATAGGCAGCCCTGCAACACCACCTGAGGCATGATTGCCATGCTTTAAGCAATATAAAGCAGTGCTAAGCAGCCTTTACCACTGTTTAGCATAGTTAAGCACAATTGCGTGGAGCTGTGCACTGCACAAACTAGTGCAACGTTGAGCCGCTTTGGGCAATGTTGGACAAAGTCAGGCAAAGTCGAGCAAAGTCGGGTAAACATGCTCACACCTGCTTTACTGTTCCTTAACCAGTCAGGTCTGCCCAGCAGGAAAATAAAAAGCAGTGACAGGGCTCAAACTCAGGATACTGTGCACTATAATCATAGTACTGAACCACTAAGCCATGACAGCATTTCACTGGCACAGACACAGCAGGACAATTGTAGACTAACACAAACACAAACAAATGCTGTAGCATGCCATCTGAACTTCACCCCAGGCCTATGCAGACAGAAAACAGCAGGCCAGGCAGTGTGATGTGGGTTGGGTAAGCTATGAAGTCACAAACTAATATACGTGAAATTGGAATCTAAGATCTGTAGTACAGTAGTATGCCTCAAGCCAGTACGATAGGCAACAGTACAGACTGAAATGGAGTACCTGACATAGCAGTGTAGGCCTAGCAAATGTGTATAAGTGTAAGGTGAACCCCTCATCCTATATACACCCACAGTAACAATCAGGTGTGCCCCCCGGGTAGAAATGTACAAATAATAGCTGTTTCCCCCTGTATGTAGAAATGTTGATAAGTCTTTGCAAAGTGACTAATGGAAGCCCTGCATGCACAGCGTGCTTCCTGTCAATGTGCAACACAAAGGTGAGCCCTGAAGTAAAAAACAACTTGATTTTTCACACACATATAGTATATATGTCCATACTGGGCATGCTCACACACTTAAAACAAATTTAACAAATTGCAGTCAGCAACATACTGAAAGATCATATTGGGCATGCTCACACACTTAAACAAAGCAACTGTCAGTCAACAACATACTGAAAGGTCATACTGGGCATGCTCACGCACTTAGGCCATGTCTGACTGCAGCAGTGGGCCACACATATCTGGCAGTTGCAGTTCTTACCCCAGAAACTTGTCACTATTCACCAATCCTGCCTTGCGCACACAGTGATATGAAAACAGACCCATATAATATATTGGACTCCTGTCATAATCAAACTATGTACTACAAGTTCTTAAGTTGTTCAAAGAAAGTGAAAATTCAAAGAAGATCCATAAATCTCCGATCAGTATCATCAATAAACAATGAGCACTCCTAACATTATCCAATCCATGTTCTGGCAAAAATATTGTCAAAGAGTCCATAGAGAACCATGAAGCTTTCTTTCGCTATGTCATAAATATCGATGAATATGAATATCAATAAAGAGCATTAGCGGCCAGAAATACATACCATACACAGACCGCCTCAAAATGTTCCAGCTGTACTCTCTCGCATATCGAATACTCAGAGGTAATCTCTGCCTAACATACAAAGCTATGTCAAACACAGAGCTGTTGGACATGCTCCACGTAAAACACTCACAATCCCTCTGCTCTTCAGCCACAAAACCCAGAGTGAAATACAAAAGGAAGGGGTGTATCCATTTACCTTATGGATACCCACACCTTCAGGTTAGCGGCACAGCATGAGGCCTTGGAGACCATGCAAGTGCAACTAACATTGGGCAAAGCTGCTTATCAGATTGTAGCCTGCTACAGATCACCTAGCTTGTCTCAGGAACCTCACTCAGTATTCCTGAGAACAGTGGAAAATGAGGAGATTACAACTACCCAAACATTGATTGGGAGAATTACTCATGTACAATGTCCTTTTCCCAATGTTTCCTAGAGTTTAAAAACTCAAACGCCCTGGAATAGCTGGTCACCATACCCACTAGAGGTGACAACATACTGGACCTGATCATCACCAACATGGGGTACCAGTGTTCCACAACAGAGATAAACCCCTCGCTGGTAATATCAGATCATAAAGTAATCACACTGGGCATCCACCCCCAGTCAAGGAAACCACTGTGAAGACATTTTCAAAAGCAAACTGCACACTTCCCAAGACCAAAGTGGAAAGTTCCAAAGTCCCCTTGCTGTAGGATAATGCTATACAATCTGCCAAATCATTTACAAGTGCATTCTATGAGCACCTACAGGAATGCGTGGATCGAGACATCCCAAATAAAACCAAGATGCACTCCTCCAAAAATAAGAAATCAATCTGGTGGTCATTGCCCGTAAATAAGCTATACAACAGAAGGAGGAAATGAACACATGATAGAGCAAACGTCACAAAAGGAAAGGCATCACTGATCATTGTTAGGAAGAAACAATGATCGCTCATGAAATAATCCAAGGCCAGTTTCTAAAGACAAAGTGCCAAGGAATGTAAGAATAGCAACCACAAAGCCTTTGTTAGCTATATCAAACATTTACTGTCAAATATGCTGTCAGCTACTGCAAAATGGCAAAAGATACACTGAACCAACTGACATTGCCCACATCCTGGTGGACAAGTTCAGTGCAAACTCCCCCCCCATCACCCCCAAAAGGGCCTGTGTCCATCCCAGTAGAATGCAGAGCCTCAGACTTCATGGACATGCAGGTAAAAAGAGCCCTCTCCAAAGCTAAGAACACAGCATTAATGGGACTGGATGGTGTCCCAGGCTGTGGCTTACACCAGCCCCAAAAGGAACTACACCCTCACCTACATTCACTGTCCAGACTCAACCTCACCACAGGCTATATACCCAAAGAATGGCATACAGCAACAGTCATCCAGCTCCACAAAGGGAGTGCCACAACAGAACCTGGAAACTATTGTCCTATAGGCCTACTCAGCCTGGTCTGCAAAGCTATGGAGCAAATTATCATGGAACCCATAAACAGGGACATTGGGAACCTCCAGACACTGGACTCTACACACCTTGGCTTTGTTAAAGGCAGATCCTGCCTCCTAAACCTAGTTGACTTCTTTGAAACAGTTACCAAGGACATAGATGGAGGTGAAAGTAGTCCACACAGCCCAACTGAACTTCACTAAGGCCTTTCAACACCATTCCCCACTCTGGCATCATGGACAAACTTAGCAGCTTGAACATTAACAGCTATGTCACAGAATGGGTGGCCAACTGGCTCACAGATCAAACACACATGTTCAGAGTTGCAGGTGCCATGTCCGACTCTAAACCAGTCACAAATGGCATCCCACAGGTCTTGGTCCTGGGACCCCACCTGTTCAGTAGATACTGCTCAGAGGTACAGGCAAGCACAGGAGGAGTATGGCTGAACAAGTTTGCAGATGACTGCTAACTGTGGTCCATAATCGACTCTACGGCTGACACAGACATCCTTCAGAAGGATCTTACAGTGACAGATACCTGGTGTCAAAGCAATGCCCTCAAGCAGAATGCCAAAGAGTGCATAGTCATCCTCTTTGGATAAAACAAAGTGCACACAAAGTACCACATAGGTGGTAATCCAGTATGTACGGAGAATGTAATTATGGCCCTGGGGACCCAGGTAGATAGTAAACTCTCCTTTGATGATCACATTGCCAAAGTGTTTAGAAATTCCTTCTATGTAGCCCACCTATTGTCACCTAATGTAACCCACTTTGTCTAGTCTGATGATGTCACCATCCTACAAATATACCTATGGAAAGGAAAACACGCAGTAATGTGTATAGTGTGTCATGTAAATGCGTACTGCTCTAGTATCATAAAGTAGTGAGGTAGGGGTTTGAATCCTGCACTTAACAACTGTATGAAAGTGTGTGTATCTCCTTAGAGAGAAGCAACCTTTTCGGAGACTACTACAACACCTTAAAAGTGGTATACTTATCTTTGTCAAGTCTGAGGATGTCACCATCCTACAAATATACCTGTGGAAAAAAAGAACTCCCAGTAATGTGTATAGAACATTGTGTACATGCATACTGCTCTAGTATCATAAAGTAGTTAGGTAGGGGTTTGAATCCTGCACTTGACAACTGTATGAGAGTGTGTGTGTGTCTCCTTGGAGAGGAGCAACCTTTTTGGAGACTACTACAACACCTTAAAAGTGGTATACTTATCTTTGTCAAGTCTGATGATGTCACCATCCTACAAATATACCTTTGGAAAAAAGCTCCCAGTAATGTGTATAGCGTGTCGTGTAAATGCGTATTGCTCTAATATTATAAAGTAGGTAGGTACGGGTTTGAATCCTGAACTTGACAACTGTATGAGAGTGTGTGTGTGTGTGTGTATCTCCTTGGAGAGGGGCAACATTTTTGGAGACTACTACAACACCTTAAAAGTGGCATACTTATCTCTGTCAAGTCTGATGACGTCACCATCCTACAAATATACCTGTGGAAAAAAAGAACTCCCAGTAATGTGTATAGCGCGTTGTGTAATTGCGTACTGTACGAGTATCATAAAGTAGTTAGGAAGAGGTTAGAATCCTGCACTTAACAACTGTATGAGAGTGTGTGTGTGTCTTCTTGGAGAGAAACAACCTTTTTGGAGACTACTACAAAACCTTAAAAGTGGTATACTTATCTTTGTCATGTCTGATGACGTCACCATCCTACAAATATACCTGTGGAAAGGAAAATTTCCAGTAATGTGTATAGCACGTCGTGTAAATGTGTACTACTCTAGTATCATAAAATAGTTAGGTAGGGGTTTGAATTTTGCACTTGGTGGGTGTGTGTGTGTGCTCTATGTGTGTGACACTGTTGCTCAATGTGTTGTGGGTTTTGTTTTTACTACTGTATGACATATCACTATGACAACAGTATGTGCATTGCACATGTCAGGTAGCTGTGTGGCAAATACATATACGTACATGTGACCTCAATTATTTCATAGGTGGGAACCGTGCTTTTTCCATGAACACATCTGTTATCTTTGCCAGACTGTGCTGCCGATTTCCAGACCTTAGGTCACATCTGTATGCTTGTGATAAGCCCAGCCACTGCAGTGATCCCTGGCCTAGGTCATTCGTGTCACACATACTCATTACGGTTTCTATTGAATAGTGTGAGTGAGGGTTTATGCCTGAGGTATATTTCAGACCTGTTCAAATGCAGCAAAGTCTGTCAATGATGGCTATTCATTATAGGTGTACAACAACCTTTGTAGATATGCATGCAGACCCCTTATTGCTTATGTGATCCACCGAGGGATTTCAAAATACCTTTGGAAATGTGATTACCAAAGGAGAGATGACATAACATTTGGCTGTATGTACACATTGTACCTGTTCAACATGTTGGGGGCTACTACCTATGTGGTACTGTGGGGATACTATGTTTTGTAAAGGTGGATGACTATGCTTTAGTTGGCTTATAGCTTTACAGCATGGGTTTGACAACAGGTGTCTGTGTGTATGATACCCTTGTGGAGGATGTGTGTGTCATCTGGAGAATGCATTATAGGCCACAGTATGCATTTCCAGACGTGGACGGACATATCCCTACTGTGCTTGCTTGTACCTAAGAGAGCTATATGCCAAACAGGAGTGGTTCCAGGAATGGGTGCAGGTGAATACCACTGGTTACTGGCATAGTATAGTACCTGAAGGATTCAAATGTTACTGTGTGTCCTACATCTGTGTGTCAGTTGTCAAGACATCATCTAACGATTGTTTATGGTCAGGCTGTTGAGGTTATGTATACTACCAGAATGCAAACCAATGACAGATAGTAACAGTATCAACCACAGCACAGGGTCAAACCATGTCATACACACATGTGTACCCAAGTTCCAAAATTTGTGTAGTACAATGCATACTGGCCACCAATAGAAACTATGGAGTGTTAATACTGTGTAATAAAGGGCATGTCACCCTGCCCATGTGTCCACTATGCACGTACATGCAGATACTGCACCTCCACCATGTTCACAAATGTACACCTGCAAATCTGTACTGCACAAATCCCACATGTACTGTCCACTCTCTAACACATGCTGCCAATACTACACACATCAGCCAAGTGACACGTGGGTGGACAATACACTATTGGAATTAACACTGGTGTAAACAATACTACTTTGACAATCGTAGCTTTAATGCATCATGGCTGCTCAGCTACACCTTCAAGGATATCATTACACTTTACTGCTGACAACATGCTAAAATTGCTATACTGCTATAAAGTCACCCTGTGCATCAGCACCATGTTAGCCTGTTCCTGCATCAAAGTTACAGATGACAGGAGGTGGCACAGGTTTCATCATATTCACAGGATGTGTTGTTGGTTTGCAGAGGCCTACATTGTGCCATACAATCGATATGTATGCGTTTGTGTGTGTGTGTGTGTGTGTGTGTGTGTGTGTGTGTGTGTGTGTGTGTGTGTGTGTGTGTGTGTGTGTGTGCATGTGAGGGCCAAGAGTACTGCTATGGGCCAATGTTGATGTAATGTATGCGGGTATGTGTTAGCCCCAGGTGTCTGGTTTATGTGTGTATGTGTCTGCATGCACACAGTTCCACCATGTGGCTGCCATATACAGGGAATTGTGGGACAGCTACAGACTGTACCTGCCAGGCTTTACAGATCACCATCTATGGCCACGGATATGGTACCTTTGCCTGGCAGGAGTGCACCTGACAGTATCAGATACTAAGCCTGAATGGGTACTATCCTCAGAGGTAGATATATGTACACTGGACCCAGGCCCCTGCTGGGACTGGCCAGAGCCACATGCACATGGTCTTTTAGGATGGTCTATGGACAGCCCACCCCCAACATTGCTGGGGCTTGTACTGGCACTACGGGAGTGGCTGTGACTTGGACATCTGTGGTGACTGCCAGCTGCTGATGTTGCTGGCATACATCCACGTCGACATATCAACTGTCCCACTCTGTCCTGACACATGGACATGACATTGCGGAGGACATCTAATGTCTCACCCCAACGTCTATCAGTGACCTCAGTGTAATTACAGATGGCACCTGCTAGGTCATGGATACAGTCATTTAAAGCAGTGTTATGTGCCCTCTGTGCCCTTAGTCCCTGTCTGGTGTACCGTTCCATATGTGCCTGTGCCTCCATGACAGCCTGGAACATGCGTGAGATTGTAAGACCTGTGGCACATCTGCCAGGGGCATGATGACCAGCAGTGCTCCGATGAGAACCCCTGGATATCTGCCTATGTGGTACCATTCCAGACATCTGGGTATGGCTGCTGTGTCAGGATGCATGTGCCATAGATACCACACTGTCCTGTCCAATGCCAACTGTACACTGTCCCTCAGCTAAGGGCATTGGTGATGGATATATTGGACACTTGTGTACTGTCAATTGGTGGCCCAACGACAGAGCCTGGCAAACATGCTTATGCCTCAACACACCTATCCTCATTATCACTATTTGTGTCACTGATATCAGGTTCCCTGCTGCAGTGAACCAGCCCAACCTCAGCACCTGTGACAGGATGACAGGAAACACACATTACGACCTGTACATGATGTCGGAACACATGCACACATGCACACACGCACACATGAACACAAATGACACATGAACACATGCACACATGAACACATGCACACATGCACACATGAATGCATGCACACATGCACACATGCACACATGAACACATGCACACATACACACATGCACACATGCACACATGCACGCAAATACACTCCTCACTAAAGCAGACACACACACACACACACACACCACCAGCAATCCAGAACATACTCAATAGCGGTTGATGGTGGGGTACAGTATCACAAGCCAAACAGTCATATCACACATGTCAGCATGTGTTGCTCAACAGCATGCAGTGCGAGTGTAGATATTCCTTGCTAATAACAGTATACATGGCTTTGATGCATGTGTGTTGTTGTTGTTCAGTGAGTGGCTTCACCCTGGAATGCAATGTGTACATGGACACAACATTGCTGTGCAAGTATTAAAAGCTCTTCAATGTCCTGTGCACCATCACTCACAGGTATACATACCATGGATGGATGTGTATCTGTGTGTCCCATAGTTATCCATTTCTGATTAGAGCATCTATGTCTTTAGCAGATAATTGTGGGCAAAGGTTTAGCTCATGCATGCTATGTATACACACAGGATGAGTGGTGCATGTATACCTGATGGAATACCATTGCTCAACATAGCCATTGTACAGTGGTTATGGTGAGTGTAGAACATATTGTGGACATGTCAGTGCCAGCCATGACATGGCATGCTACAACACAACTGCAACATTAAACATCACACATACCCAATGGGTGTCATGTGACATATACACTCAATAGCATTACAATACATATATGTGTCACTTTGTGCAAATGGTGATTGCTATGCATATTGTGTATAGGTGCATATGTTTGCACATGCACAACATTGAGGTGTATAGCAATGAGTGCTGTGTGTAGTACTGTGGTTACTGTAACTGAATGGGGTGTAGTACCATGAGCCATCATCATGCAGCATCATGTGGCCACTCAAGGCTACTAATGTGTGCCAGACCGGCACCTATCATGCTGTACCTGAACTGCAATACCATGGCTAAATTCACCACTTCACAGCCAGTTGTTACATGGGTTTTAAGCTGCCCAATAGGGAGCATTGCCTAACATGAATGTGTTATGTGTTGAAGAGTGTTGCACCACCCCATGATAGGTCTCTACCCCTCAGGTATATTATGTGTGCTGTGTGGATGACATTTGGGATACTGGAGTGTGACCTTACAGTGGGTGTCTGAATACGCCATGTGTAGCATATTAACGTATACTGCGTATGACAGAGTTGTGTATGTTGTGTGCATGTGTATTGACTCTGCCTATCCAATGTCCACTACAGTGTAGCCACAATTGTTTGGGATGCTTTGTGTATTGCATGTGTTTGAGGCAGCTACTCACGTTACTGAGATGTGCATAGTCTCACAGCAAACATGCACAGCATGCATTATGTGTAGGTGTGTTACATGTGTGCATGGCCTACACCTCACCTATGACATGCACATTTTATTTGCAATATTAAATGTAGAACACACTCACCAGCATGGGTCTGCTGCCTTGCTGTCACACCAGAGGGACCTACAAGGATATGAGACAGCTTGTCAGTGGCAACAACTGGCCATTGCTACTGTGGGTTTGCAATCTTACAGTAGTACAATGGTTGACAGTCACAGGCCTACAGATTATGTTCCAAATTATCAGTATTGCACAACACCAGGCTCCACATCTTCTAATTTCACAGTACACTTCTCACATATGCATGATCTATCAATAGAAGTAACAGTAGTCTACAGATATGCCATGTTACCTGCACGCTCCGTGTGAGCTTGCTGGGTGGCTCTGGCCTCCATGATGATACATGTGTGCTGTTGTTGTTGGCCAGGAGCCACCAGGCTCAGGAGCAGCTCCTTCACTCTGGTGAGGGGGGATGGATGGTAACCCCACAACCTGTAGCAAGCTGTTGTCTATGGACATCAGACGCACGCTGCCGGACATGTCTAAGTAAATCACTGCAGTGATAGCGTACCTGCTCATATGTCCGTTTATGCATGCCTATGTCATTTACCCTATGGACAACATCTTGCCACAGTGCAGTCTGCTCATGCTGGTCCTGGCTGGTTCTTGAGAAAAGCAGGGTGTAGTGCTGAACCAGACTGGTTGTTATTACTTCATCCTCAGCTGGGCTATAGGTTGGGTTGCGATGGTGGGCCATGACCCTGGAAGACAATGAAACAATATGTGTGAGCAAGTCATGTGGCACACTTAACATTCTAAAGTACAGATATCACTGAACTGCTATATATAGCAATCTATTGGCTGTCATGGGATACACACTTTCAATACCACATATCAGTGATCAACCCACAACTGCCTGACAGTGCCTGGCACACTCTATATATTAAACCATGTTCTGCACAACAACAAAGAGAAACCAGTATGTAAGACTATACAACATTACATGGCACACTGTATGTGACTCAATGCACCACCTAGCCACAGGAGGTATATATCAAGCTAATGCATAAAGAAATATGTCATCCATTGCAATGATTGTAAAGTCCAGTTACAGTATTACCACTATACCACACTAGTTGTTGATGGCAAACCCCTGCCTAACATATGTGCACATTCATGAATATAGGTGGCATACTGCTGTACTAGACTATACATGTTGCTAGATACACACTAATATACTGTAACACACATATGACAGAGGGCATGTTACAGGCATACCCACACACACATCAGACATATATACAAGACACAAAGGTATGGCAACCCAGATGAGCTTTACCTGTATACCATACAGTACTGTGTGTCAGTACTTACAAAACCTTATGCCTGAGGTATGTAATCTGTGAGGACTACAGGGAACACACAAAACAGTGGTTCCAAGAAATGTGGACATACGCCATACTGTGCTGTTTAGGCCTACAGCTTCAGGTAGTACTACAGTTCATACGGGATTTTTATTCACCAGCAGTACCAATCAATAAGCATACATGTACTGCTTTAGCCTACAATTGCACACCCCAGTCAACACCAAGGGACTACGTCAGATTGTATGCCATACTGCTTTTTCTGCCTAGCAATAGCATACACATATTTTGCTGGGATCAGAGCTAGGACACAAAATACCATGACAGAAACAGTTTCCCACTAAGCTATCACACATATATACAACTTTGACACATTCACCAACACATTCACCATCACACTCAGTCAACCTCACATAGCAATTATTGCAACAAGTACATGTGGGTGTGTATCAGTTCATAGGTAGGTAATAGGCTATTGGCCCTAGGGCCTATAGAAGCCTAGCATTACAGTACCCTGGCCTTTGACACCCATGTAATTAAATTTCATGTGCCGCTGTCAAGCAGAGCCACAGAGGTGATTCCCAGGGTGTATTTCCTATCTCCCATCCAATCATCAGGATTATTCATGATGACTGCTAATGAGGAGCTTTGTTTGCTATTGATAGGTAGTTTGTTCCAGAGTATTGGATGTCTCTGAGATAGGAATCTATCTGTACAGCATGTTCTGTTTATTGAGGTGACAAGGTTTAGGTCCATAGAGCATGTAGCTCGTAGGGATTGTGATCTGTTTACGTGGAGCATGTCCAACAGCTCTGGGTTTGACATAGCTTTGTATGTTAGGCAGAAGTCACCTCTGGGTAGGCGGTATGTGACACAGTCTAGCTGTAGTTTTGTGAGACGGTCTGCATAGGGCATCTGTTTGAGGCCGGTAATACTCTTTGTGAGGTATGTCTGTGGCCTTTCCAGTTGCTGTAGATGTCTTGTGAGGTACATACCAAAAGGGGCATTGTACAGTCGGTCCTCCTTGCGTCTCTTCAGGTCTGAGTAGTGGTGTCTGACCTGCTCACCAGTCCGAGGGACGCCTGTGGCACTGGTGAGATCATGAGCTACATGGTTCCAGGCTTCCGCTTTGTATTGGGTGCCCTGAAACTGGCCCTGCAGGTGTCCCTCCTCATGATTATGGATGAGGAGCCAAACCATTACTTTTGACTCCTCAGTGCCCCAACATTGCACTCGAAATCGAGAGCCCTCTCCAACACCGGCCATGCTGACTGCAGATGGGAGCTACAACCAGTTATGGCAAGTATTCCTGCCTATGGATCTTAAATATGCCTCATTTCCCACACTTATCAGTGATTGGCCGGTTTTGAAAAAACTCAGCTTAAAGCATACCTGCTTAGTAATGGGTAAACTTCCATTGATATGTATGTGTGTGTTGAAAATGCATGCATATGAAAAGCTGTCATGGCTTAGTGGTTCAGTACTGTGATTATGGTGCACAGTATCTTGGGTTCGAGGCCTGTCATTTCTTTTTATTTTACTACTAGCCAGACCGGCTAGGAGGTGTGGCTGTGTTTAGCCGACTTTGCTCAAGTTTGCCCAACGTTGCTCTAAGTTGCTCTATGGTGCTCTACATTGCTCGACGTTGCCCGACGTTGCCTGATGTTGCGCTAGTTAGCGCGGTGCGCAGCTACGCGAAAACATGTTTTGTTTGCTCTAGTTGGCGCAATGCGCAGCTACGCGCAAAGCCATTGCGCTAGTTAAAGCAGTGCTAAGCTATGAGCAATTATACTTAAATGTGCTTACTACTGGTATACTTTGCTTAGCAGTGCTTCACATTGCTTAAGATACGTTACTTATGCATTCACCAGTATGCATAACCATTTCACCTTCGTATATATATATATATATATATATATATATATATATATATATATATATAATATCGTTCAGTACTACATAGGCCATTTCAATGCTTTTTACTAAAATTTAAAAGATAAATGTCAGGAATTATATTTATATATTGATTTCCAACAGAAACTAGAAATGGGAGTGGTGGGACTCGAACCAGGAATGCATCCTCTTTGCGCGAAGGCTCTACCACTACGCTATTGCTATTTGGTTTAATTTGCATTTAAGTTTCTTATTATCCTCTTCGATGTCTAAACTGCTAACTGTAGCTAAGCAATGGGCAAACCTGTGCAAACACGTGCAAATACAGGCAGCTATATCGGGAATAATAAAAAAAAAAAAGTTTTAAATTTATAATTGTACAGAGGTTTAGAATGTGGGGGAGTGTAGTGTTGGGTATGTACACATTTGAGCGGACTCACTCATGTGAGTTGACATTTCCCAACTGAGAGACTTGCAGGGGTGTGGATTTTTGGACTGCTCGGCAGTCCGACATGCCCCCTGCAATCGTGCATGCTCTGTGTTAGCCTTAGAGTTGAGGCAGCGCACCCTCATGAATATGCATGGCGCGCTGACGTCTTACTCTTAGACTGCAATTTCCGTGTAAGACAAACTTAGTCTTACACGGAAGATTAGTGAATCCTGGGGCATATCTACATATCTAGTAAAAACATATAAAAGACATAAAAAAGGCAATTAACATACACAAATATACAAGTATATATATATATATATATATATATATATATATATATATATATATATATATATATATAAAATCTAAGTGATCATAAAATGCCATTATAAAAGTCTGTACATGAAAAATGTAAATATAGAATGTTATGTGTGGAAAATGTAGGTATAGTGTGGTATATAACAACTATCTACATATATTACAATGTAAACCATTTTAGAAAATATATTCTAATGCTTAAGGGCCCTAGCTCTTAAAAAGGGTTTGAGAGATACTCTACTATTATGACCACGTGGTCTATAAGCTTGGAATTGCAGTATCCATTTCTGCTCTAGGGCTTCAGTTCTATTATTCAAGTTACTGCCCCTTTTATTAACAGGGACAATCTCCAGCACCAGGAACTTAAACTTATGGGTAAGGCCTTCTCTCTGTATGTGCATAGCTAATGCACTACTCTCTTTTATATTCCTAATGTCCCTCATATGTTCTAGCTAACTAGCATAGTTAGTACTCGCAGTCCTCTCGGCACGATATTCATTTTGAGAGAAGCCTCTAAATGAAAGCGCTGCCACTGCAGTCAATTATATTTATAGAGCTTATTCTCAAGCACTCTGTAGAACTTTAGAAAGTTCTCTTGCTGATTACAGTCAATATTTTGCATACCTTGTTGTAGATACATATCCTCTGATAACAGGAAGGCTCAGAGGGGACAGGATCCCACAATAGTAGTGAGATAAGTACTCCAAGTAGGAATGATGCAGGTAGTGAAGTACTGAGGATGCCTTTGACTTTTGCTAGCAACATACACGTGGTATGTGATGTTGTAAAGAATAATTGAGACAGTCTTTCCAGCATCAAGGAATTGAGTGGAGTGGTGGGAGAAGGATCACGCTTTACTTTTAAAAATAATAGATATTTGAAAAGGCAGCTCTGTTATAAGGCTGCAGGCACCCATAAACATCTTCAATCAGACAGACTTGGTACCTACAGCTGTAGGAGATGTACAGCTTGTTCCAACATACGTATTGGGAGACAATTTATACATCCACACAATGGATTTGTAATAGAAGTGGATTTTTATGCTGATTGTCATACCAAGAATGTCACAACAAAATTATGGGTAAGGAAATAAACTCAGTCTTACACTTTTTCGTTCAAGGAAGATATAAATTGTCCCAAGGCTTAATGTTCAGAGCTGACAAGATAACACATCCTAATATACTGAGAAGACAATTGCTTGTGAAGCCAAAATGCATAACTACAAATACAGCCTGCTTTTTTACCCCCCATCAAAAAGAAAACATAGTCACCTTTTTTTGTACACCTATGGTGTTATATGCCAAAAGAATAAATGAACATACTCATAGGTTTGAAGGAATGTTAAACAAATAATTACCACACTTTTCTTAGCCCCCCATATAAGCTATCGTAAGGGATCTTGTATGCACACATCATGACTAGAGTTGGTTTCTTATTGCTTGAGGCACAGGGCATAAGTGGAGGATGAGCTCCATCTATTAAGCCTATATCAGACTTCCACACTGCAGAATGTTTAAAACCAAAGTCTATGCATATTTAAATAATTGCACAAACACATCTGTCCCACTCAGAAATAAATATACCAAATTCAAAAATAAACCCATTTTGTGGAACCCTAATATAAACAGGGTATGTAGTGATAAAAATATTGCGTGCAAAAATAAATCTAACTCTTAAGAAGCCAGAAAGAGTGCTTGCTGAACTAAATATTAAACTAAGCAAGGAACTTGGGCTCCTAATGAAATCAACCAAACCAGATATGAGGCAAAATTTTCCACCCAAAGAAAGACAACTATAAAGCCATATTTAACTATGTTAGAAATCTCAGAAACAATGCCCAGTACTGTGTAGAGTTAATAGTAATTGATTTAACATACTTAGACCCAGCAGCCAATCGACTGGCCAAGAAATTCAGTTCAAACTTCACACCCACCTTCAATCTTCACAGATCAAATAACTGCATCTATAATACTTTCAAATCTCCAAACAATAAATCATGACGTCACTATCTAAGGCAAAGAACACTATATTTATAGGGCCAGAAAACATACCAAGTTGTCTACTGGTTAGTCTGAAGTATGATTTGCTAGAACCCCTACAGAAACTAATCAATATTAGCATCAAAGCAGGTTTTATGCTAGATGAATGAAGGATAGCTTACAGTCCTTCCCTTATCCTTGTACAAAGGTGAGGCTTCAATAGACCCAGGTAATTATAGGCCCATAACCCTGACCACCCTCATCTGGGAACCTACACCAAAAATATGATGCCCTTTGATGACTGCATCTCCACTATTGTTAGAAAGCCCTTTTTCAATGCAAATCTTGTATCTAAAGGCATGGTGTCCATATCCAGGGACATAATTGTTCCACTGTACCTGGCACTCATTAGGCCACTCATTAATGTCCCTTTTAGTGTGTTCCTGTTAAAACACTTGTCATAACAGGAATGACCACAATGCTTTCTCACTAAAAAAAATCAAGGGCTTAAATCAAAACTATGCAGACTGCCTCAAAGCCTGGGCTCTTTTCTCAGAATCACACAATCTATTCAGAGGTGACCTCTTCCCTCACATATAAAGCCTCAACAGACTCTGTTCTGTCAAATCCCTTCACAAGTTCAGTGGTGTTGTAAATACCCTCTCAACAGAACATGCTGGAGGGATAGGCATTTATCACAGAGAATGCACTTCTATTGAACCATCTATTACGCCATATAAAGCAGAGTGTTCTCCTACTGTATCCAAACATAGTTTGGACTAATAGATGGGTAACTGCAAATCCATCCCTGGTTTAGTACCACTGGCCCTCAAGAACAGAGGAAATGTGCAATTATCCCAACATAAACTTGTTCAGGCCATCTTTGGGTATTCGTGTTGCAAAATATAAGGGATGATAATTATCATACAAATGGAAGGCTAGACTTCTTAGGATACTCAAAGATCAATAGTGTAACAGGTAGTTAGGATTTATTAATCATCATGCTGCAACAATGGTCATGAAATTCTTCTGTCTGTCATAACTGATTGTAAAGGTATTTCCTTTTGGTCCAAGGAGGTCTTTGCCTCTATGTATTCTGTTCTGATCAGACACCAAAAGCTTGTGACAAAAAAGATCATTGACCTAAAAGACCTGAGCTATCAAGAGAGGCTGAAGGCTTTGTCCCTGTATTCAGTGTCCTGTAGACTTCTTATTGGAGATCTGTGTCTTGCCTTCCAGGCCATTAAAGATCCAGCAGAGCAAGACCTCTTTTTTATCTGCAATTCAAACAGACTGGTGAACACTAGATCCAGAGATCTGAACCTGCTCTAGCCAATAAGCAAATCACAATAAACAGATTTATCATGCAATGACTTCCCTTCTGTGGAAAAAACTTCCTCTATAGATCAAGCACTACCTTCCTTTAAGAAAAATGTAAACAACTGGATGGGTATCACCTCTCAACTTAACAGATTTTTGCAGAATGTCAAGATTTTTGCCTCATACTTTTGGTCTGTTTCTCATAAAATTGTGGTTTTCTGGAAAATTATTGACAGGTCACTTAGGATTCAAGTCAGAAAATAATGACAGACATTTGAGTTTAAGACTTCATACCCTTCGGACAATTCATGCTAAAGCAAAATGTGTCATTCTATAAATTTGTTAAGTCTGTAAGTGCAATATTTAAAAAAGTGCCCCTATTTTTGGGTCTTTGTGCCCCCATTACTTATGGCTTTGTCCAGATTTCTTGCTATAAGAAGTTGAGAGGTATGATGGGTATACATAAATTCCGCACTGGTATTATTGGCCTATAGCTCCTTGTAAAAAAGGTAAGTTCTAAGGGTGCGTACTGGTAAGTCGTGAATGGCCACATGACCCATTTGCTTGTATGCTTTTGGGTTCTAAACTATTTATTGTTTATTTATTGTTTATTGGCATTTGTTTACCAGGAAAATCCACTGGGCCAAAAGAACCCATTTTCAATGGAGGCATATGGAAAAAAGCTCCACAAAATAACAGTATATAAAATGTAAAACAGTACATAAAATATAAAACTAATAGGATATACAAGCAATGTTCACAACACAGACAGTAATATACAATAGTTGAAAGTTTGCAAATGCATGATATGTACAGATTTTTAGTGGTAAAAGTCACAAACTAGTCAAGTGATTATTGTACTCTACAAGTAATATACTGAAGAAAATAGTCCCCCAGACTCAGCAAGCAGCCGTGCAGGAATAAGTTATTCCTGCATGGCAGGTACTGTTCCTGTTCAGCACAGCAGCGTGCCATGCATATGCATGAAAACGTGCTGCTGTGCTGCAGTATGCACACAGAAATGTGTACGAGCACAGGGGGTGTGTCTGAGAGCAGTGCTCTCACAAGATACATGCCCCCTGCATAACAGAATTGCCGTATGGCAAGGCAAAAAGAGAGAGATCACTCTTTGAACATCAGAGATGTGGCCAAAATACCGTATAGTGTACGGTTGTAAAATAAAAGTGCAGTGGCCACTGTAAAAATTGTGGCAAAGCATAAAAGAATGAAGTTAGAAAATAATACCAGAAAATTTGAAGAGCAGACATCATACCTTTCAGAAAATGCATGGAAATACAAAACCTGTTAGTCTAACAGCCATAAAGTTTGCAAGAGAAATACTTAAAAAATGTTCGTAATGTTTTTTTTTTTCATATCAGCAAGAAAGTTTAAACGTAGCTATGTGGGTGTGCCCATTGCTTAGCTACGCTTACCCAAATGAAACAGCACAATAAGTTAAAAGCAATAGACATCCAACATAAACTTAAGTGCAATAGTGGAGTGGTTAGAGCATATGCCTTGCATGTAATCATTAATCGTTTGAAACTCACCAAAGCCATTTCCATTTTGTATGTGTAAACATCAACATTTTAATTTTTTGCATATTTATGTAAGAAGTAACTGATTTTTCTCAACCAGAGCAGTGTATTAGCCCCAGATGTGAGGTGTCAGCATAATAAAGTAGTGAAATCCCCATATAAACACAAATGCCCCATACAGTATAGTCACACAAGAATAAATTAATCACAGCACATTGGGGGATGTCAGGGAAGGTAAATAAATCTATATTATGTAATGAATGATGAATCAATCCCATACAGGTGGTAGACCGATATAATAAAACATAAGCAATGCTAAGCATCCCACAGCTATGTTGACTGGGTGTAAGCATTGTGTACATATGAATACTAAGCAATGGATAGCCCAGCTAAGTGGATTTCCCCATTGGTAGGCAATGCTGAACCTGCCCCTTTAAGCACTGCCAGCTTTAGCTAAGCAGGTTTGCCCGTAGCTTAGCTTAGCTCAGCATTTTCAAAACTGTCCAATCATGTCAAAAGGTGGGTAACAATCCTGCTTGTAGTAGTCATACCAAATAAATATAAAGGACTAAAATGTCACCTGGCACTATAAAAAATGTGTATGGTTTTAAATTAATAAGCCAGACAATATGACAGTAATAGTCCCATATAGGTTGTATTTAAATAAAAGTGCAACTGCCTGGCAATATTGTTCTAAATCTTGGACAGGCTGTGATTACTCTGGTATTGTATGGCCTCACATGTTGCATTCACCAAGATCTGGTATGTGAATAGTACTGCTGTGCCAACTGTTTCTCACTATGTGCCACATAAAAAAATATGTCTTGGAATATCTTTATAAGAATGTTATAATTACAAGGACAGATTGTACAACCAAGAGAGACTTAGACAGAAAACACAAAAGGAAGAGACATCACTTCCTAAATAACTCACTCTGACGAAACACACATTGTTGTATTTTTAGCAAACACAGCCATGGTTTGAATCCTGGGAGTGATAGTAAGCTGTATGCATAATTGTACCTGTCAGTTGTACAGATTTGTGCAGAATGTCTAGATTTTTGCCTCATATTTTTGGTCTGTTTTTCTATTTTCCTGGCAAATCACTGGGATGATCTCAGGATTGTAGTCACTAAATAATGATATACATTTAAGTTTCAGACTTCAGATCCTTCAGAAAATGTATATTAAAACAAATCCTGTTACTCTAGCAACCGTCTAAAAGCTTATAAGAGCAATATTTAAAATATGTCCTTATTTGTACCCCCAGTTTTTCAAGCTTTGTTTAGATTTTTTTGCATTAAGAGGTTGAGAGGTATGTGCAGAATTATAACTAGGAATCCGGGAATATGTGTAGAAACACTCAGGTAGTGATAACAAACATTCCCTCTACAGGTCTACCAGGGAAGAGAAGTAGAATGTAGCTGTAAGACAGTTGAAGTATACACTGTGTATAAACATACCATGGCCAAAACCAAGGCCATAGGGTATTGTAATAATACCTTTAGAGTAATGATTACAGCAATGACCATTAAAGTTGTGAGTACTTCAAGGATATACAAGTTGTTAAATGACATCTCTCTCCCCCACCATATCTGCAACAATAATCTAAATACACAAATCAATGGGTATGTTTTACACCAAACCTACTGTTGGGACATATGTCCTATTGTTCAACAAATATTGAAATGTGTTTCTATTAATGTTCCATGTTGAAATACTATCATTGGTGGCCTGTTGCTATCAATGTAACCTGCATGCTGTTGTAATGGCCACTGTGGTTCAATATATGCATGTGTTCTGTTTGCTATTCATCTGTTCCAAATATGTTGTTCTGGGTGAATGTGAATATCTGTGCATGCTGTTATAACTAATCCTGGATTGTGTTGACTATTATTAACCCACATATGTTATAAAAATGTAACACCATAGCACGTTTGGGAAGGCCAGTTCCAGTGGACCCACCTCTTCCACCTCATCTGGCCATGGCACTGGGCCGCAGCATGTCTGGGACCCAACCCATGACCTCCTTGTCCGCTGGTCCTGTACCACCTTTGGGTGGAATGACTTTAGGGGATGGGGCTCATCCCCCCTAGGAGTAGGCATGGACAGGATACTGTCACCCAAAGTCAGGTCTGGGGTTTGGTGTGTAGCAAGCTCTGAAAGGAGTTTGGAGATCTGCTACACAGCTTGAGGGCTGTGGGGCACAATTAGAAGGTCAGCCTGCCCCTTCTTCTCAGCCCCCAGCACAGCCACCTTCGGGGACATGAGGATGCAGTGGTGACTTCCCATGGGTGGGGGCCTCAGTCCCACTGTTTCCATTTGGTGGCTCATGGGCTTCCGATTTCATAACACCCCTCCCTGTCCAAGGTGTTTACCCCCTACATGTGTCATATCCCACCCCTGTATGCTGTCTTGTCTGTCTTCTTACCCAACCTACCTCCCCAAATAAACATAGTATCCTTCCCCAACATCCCACACTCACCTTAAAAAAAAGGCAATCTGATCCCACCAAAAGTTTGCCCTATACATAGCTCTCCATTTTGCACACGTGTCCACTGGACACATGTAATCTTATCTAATTGGCTTCACAACACATTATTGTTGTCCTCACCCCTTTCTCAGGTGTTTGAGAGTCCAAATATAACTCCAAATTCAGTATATATGCACAGCTGTTGTTGTAAAAGTAATGGGCAGCTATGGGCCTTCCCTACACCCATCCTGCACATCCCAAGCTACTTTCCCTATTGTTTTTCCCTTTGTGTGCCCCCTTTTTCACCACTTTCCTATCACCCCTTTTTTTCTTTCCTTTTAAAGAAATTAGTATGGGGGTAAGTGGGAGTAAGTTCTTTTAACCAGTAGTAAGTGGGATTAGGCCTGTTTGCGTGGTGCTAAGCAATGCCTACACAGATTAAGCACTTTTCAAGCTGTCTGTAAGCATATTTAACTGGATATTAGCATTGCTTACTGCTGTGCAAATCCATGCAAACCCACTTACATCTGCTTAAAAGTGCCTTAATCACTCTGTATCCAACAGCACTTGTTCTGTACAGCATCAAAATGATCAACCCTAGCAAGTCTTGAACCCAGGACCCTGCACACCACAGCAACAGCAATTTACCACTAAGCCATCTGAACTGCTGTTACGCTTAACATTTTCTCAAACATATCATGCAGCACAGTCATTCAACAGTAGGGGAAATGTATTTATATATGTATATGTGTGTATATATATATATATATATATATATATATATATATATATATATATATATATATATATATATATATATATATATATATATATATATATATATATATATATATATATATATATATATATATATATATATATATATATATATATATATATATATACAAATATGTATATGTATTTATATATATATATATTTATATATATTTTATATATATATATATATATATATATATATATATATATATATATATATATATACATGTATGTATGTAGTGCATTCAGTCATTGGATCCACACTCTGAACCTCTCACTGCAAATAATCTGACTAAAGGCAATGCAAATGGGGGTGAAGGGGCCCAAACTAGGTACCTCTTGTAATTATAGCCCTTATCCCATTCTCCACAGCTGAAATGTTCTGTCTAGCAACAAAATAAAAAAGACTTTACAAGTCCTGAACCCAGGACCTGCTATATCACAGCCACAACAGGTTAACACTAAGCCATCTAAGCTGCAAGAAGGAGGGATGATTTCTCTAACATATCATGCAGAACAGTCAGTCTACCATACGGAATGTACATGTGGAGGCACTAAACCTTCTAATGATACATACACACACACACACACACACACACACACACACACACACACACACACACACACACACACACACACACACACACACACACACACACACACATAAATAAATATATAAATACTTATACATATTTATAAAGAGAGCATATATAGAGGGTGCACAGAATATCTAACAGCCATTATTCCTACTGTTGCTACCTTTTCATATGGCCAGAGTCTGATTCTTTCCTACAAATGAGAATTATTTCATGAAAACATATACCCACACACAATGCAAAGGACATGACACCACACATTTTGCATACATATAAACGTTCATTTGTGTACTATTTCAGTTGTCAATGCCATGTCTTATAGCATTTAGGTGTTTGAAATACATAATAACTGATTAATGCAACTCTCAAAGAATACATATGATACAGTAATCTGAAAAAGCTAAGATACTTTGCTGTCTTGGCTAAAGCCTTCAAGTAGTAGAACAGTAAAAAACACACTTGCCTTGAAGACAAGAATCAATCAACACTTAATCACAGATGTAGTTCAACAGCCTCTGATTACATTCTGTAGTCAACCCCTAGTTGGAAAAGTATCAATTGTTACAATGTAAATGTATCAGTTACATAATACTTAACTTAAAACATTACTATCACACTGACAAAAAGAACTGTGTGCAAAACAGTAAGCTGTAGCCCACCACTGTCCCCATGGTGAAATGTATGAAAATTTACAGCCATATACCTTTATGTTTCTCATTAGTAATATCCCTCACATGTTCTAACAGCCTAGGTGAATAACAATTAATAGCCCTCCCCATAAAATGTCTTACAAGGCCATATAACAACATTCTCTATACACTGACCTCTTGACTGTACAGGGTCGCATATGTTGTCCAGCTGTAGCCATCATATATATGGACACTACCATTACCCTGCCATTGGGGGAAATATGCATGAGCAGTATAAAAAGGGTGACTATGTTTACCATTAATTGTTCTGATGAAGCTCAGGAAATTCCTGGGTGAAAGCGCTTAACTTGGATTTTATGGTCATGTCCATTAACTTGGATTTGTGATTGTGTCTTATTAAAAATGGAGGTTCATGATTCTACAGTGGTTTTTTTTTTTCATTGAACTGTTTGTTGCAACTAATGAAGTAATGACAGACACATGAGTATCAGACCCCACCACCTTCAGAAAAGTCATGGTAATGCAAAATGTATCATGCTACATACTTCATAGGTTTATATCTACAATCTATCCCTATATATCCTCCCTAATGTTAGGCTTTGTACACTTGTGATGCTCTACAAGGTGGATAGGTTGGATCACAGCTGAGGAGCCTAACACACTCTGGGGAAGGACAGCTCACATATGGCAACCACTAGAGTGTCTGTCAAACTGTCGTGTCTGTGCCACTGCTAGGCCAGTTAATGGGATGTTGCCCATATCCATACGTTACCTGTGAATATGAGTATTATACATGGTTGTATTGTAAATCTAGGATAACTATATAGGGCATTAGCATAGAAAAGCACTGTTGCAGATGTGTGTGTTAAACTGCATGTGATATATTGAATTAATAACATTCAACTGTACAGTGTTCTCCTGGACAATGTTCACAGTTGTGACATATATCTCTAGTCACATACACATATATTTGTGTTATGTCAGCTATATTAATACTTAATCAAAACTGATTTCCTGTTGTCACCCAGTGATGTGGACCAATAGCCAGAAGTCCTGGTATTACAGGTTGAAACATATGATTGAGCTGCAAGACTGTAAATACAGTGTGCCATACTTACATAGAACACAAATGTGTACCAGGTATCCCTTGAGCATGTGTATGCATGTGTATTTTCAGTTGAAAGGCGCAGAAGTAATAACATGGGTCACAAGCAGTCCAGAAAATAAGATGTGCATGTTGCACATGTGTGTAATACCATGGTCACTGCATGCAACAAAATAAAATGTGTACTGCTACTGATTGTTGCATTGCCATGACACTGATATGGATACTACAGGAGGCATGCTTATCAGGTATTAATCAGAGAAATGCACAACTGTCTTAATACTCACTGTCCATGCCTACCACTAACAGCTATGTCAACACCCATATACACTGGATATCAAAGTGTACACACCCCTGTTGGAATACCAGGTCTGTGTGCTGTATACCAATGAAACCACAGAAAGTCATGTCATAACATTTCTCACCTCAAATGTGACCCATAACTTGTGCAATTCTATTGAAAAAGAAACAAAGCCATTTCATGGAAAGTTAGCAATCATTGCCAAGTGAAGATGTGATATGACGCTAGAGTACAGACCAAGACATATCGGTGTAAGGGTGTTCACACACATTCAACTGGCTTACTGCACAGAGTATTAATGCCCATATGTTTTCACAGGACAGGTTATGTTCCCTATTGAACTGAGCAAGCTATAGGTCACATCACAGGTGGGGATTGTATTGACATGTGCTTTTGTGTGATCATGTTTCAATTGCCCAACTACCATGCATTGTATCAGGGATATGTACACTTTATAACCACTGTAGCTATATGGAATCAGCAGTTCCTGACCTGTACAACCAGCCTTCACCAACGATAGAGTAATTCCCCTTGGTGGACAGCAGCAAGACACAAAGCACATAATAGGTTGCTATAGTGGCTGTACAGGGACACATAGGTGCAGACCACAACTTGGAAGCAAGTACACCTCTGTCTGAGCAAGCATGTAGGTTCACAGGTGACTTCCTGTAAGGCTGACTATGACTAGAACTCAGACATATCCAAACCACCAAGGCCAGTTGCAACCATGTCTCCATATATGTACGCAGTCTCAGAGGCAGTAACACAAGTCAACCTGTACTGGGGATAAAGCACACCTCATACACACATGCCATGGATACAGGCAACCTGCATTAGACAGGTAGGTGGGAACAGTGGCACCCTGTCCACAACATTTGTACAGGGGGATATGCATATCAACCACACTCCTGCCCACATCAATGGTGAGCATGCACATAATGCTGACTGATGGCAACAACAGCATTCTCCATGAGGCATGAGAACATCACAGTCTGCTTCATACATGAACTCAGACATGTGCTCACAGCTTTATCACACACTACAGTCAAACATAGACTTGCCACCATCCACACACCATCCACATGGAAGATGACCACTGCCATCCCTCTACACAGAAATGAATGGAGAATAGGGGATTATGCCATTCTGTCCATCACTGAGGGAACTGGACAAATCAGGGCCAGGAGTGTAATGCAAGATGACAAAGCCATGATAGCATAAAGTGTTATGGTATACTCTGGACTATTTGCAAGTAATATCCACTGTTGATGTCCATGTGGACAACCGTATGAAGTCCTATGACCTTGTTTCCTGTTTCTAAGTTTCTTCCAGGTACAATACCCTGGGAACATTTGCCAGTGTTCATGAACCTTTAGAATGACAAAATTATCCAATTCATCATCCAGCATCATGACATACTATTTGGCCGCAGGGCCCAGGATCTGCAGGAGAGGACCGCCCTGTGGAATGAGCTCATACACAGGGTAAACAATGTCAGTCTGCACAGCCAAAATTATGAGCATGTGTGGCATCATTGCACTGACCTAATCCACCACACCTGTCAGCATGCTACTGCTGTTAGGAGGGACCAGCTAGCAACAGGTGGAGGTCATGCCATCCAGCCCCCACTGATACATGCTGAGGAGCTCATCACCAGCCTTGGGGCACCTGGCTGCCAGACAAGCCAGCAGGCTGAAGACAGCATTGTGGAGGTGGGTGCCACCCACACAATGGATGTGGAGCATGCAGGTAAGGCCCCAGGGCACCTTAATAGACCACAGTTGCTTATATATTTTTATCTGTAAAGTATCTACATGCATATGTCAGATAAGATAGTCTGTTGCTGGAGTGTAGTAATGAACAGATATGCATAATCCTTAGTATTGTGGGTTTGTACTATCGATGCACTGAAATGCTGCTTCGACCCTGTACCAATGCCACAGGTGTGGCTACTGACATTACTTCTCTCATACAACTATTTGGGTCCTCTCTGGTATACAACTGGGGCAGCAGCCTGTACCTGGTGAGTATGGAGTTGTTTTGGTAAGGTTTGCCAATACACCTGCTATGTTATGGCCATGCTATTTACCATGCACACATTTAACACCTACCCATAATACATGCTGTACATGTTCATTTTTGTTGGTGTTAACTGCACTGGATCACAGTGGTCACCATGGTGGCATATCTGAAGGGTATGTAAGATTCCTGCAGTATACCTAGCAACCTGTCAGTGTAAGATGAATGGACAGAGATGAACATAATGGTGGTACAAATGGCATACAGTAGGTACATGTCTGAAACATTACCCTTGTACAGTGGATACAACAGTGTATACACCACTATTACAATGGGAACTGTTCCTGATATAAACAACGGCAGACCACAATAGCACATTCCGCACCTTTTACAACCTGTAATGTGATCCTAACATGAGCAATGAATGTGTAATATGGAATCCTATGTTAGGACAACAAATATGGGGAATACAAACCTTACCAAACACTGGAAGCATATGTCTGCACACACTTCAAATAACATATTGTGGAAGCAGCTTGTGGTGTACTTACAGCATTCACTCTTCTTGAGTACACACCTGCTATCAAGTACAGGGCCTCAATGTCACAGCAAGTAATGGTCTGCTGTCCAAGAAGTATGTCCATGACATTTGCCCACTCACCTGCAACATAGGAAGTTGTGGCTTGCACACATCATACAAACCATGAAATGGATCACATATCCAAAAGGTGGCACTTAGGAGTGGGAAACATAGCTTTGCCTCACCATTGCATATACCATGGCAAACAGTACAGTCATCTATGTGTGTATGAACTATGGGACAACATTGATGTAGAAAATAAACTTATGCCCATCCAAAACAGATGACAAAACATGTTGCAAACTGGTCATGGAGGCTGCCCAGAAACATGCAGCAACACTGAGGGACTTGCAGGAATGTCTAGCAAGTACTGCCTGTGCAGTACCGGTGTCAAAAATTGCCTGGAGTCTGCATAAGTGTGGCCTATGGGTTAGGGTAATTAGATGAAAGAATTGTCCCACATGAAACATCATCCAGGACTCTGTACAGGTAGCATAATGATTAACATTAAGTCTCCTAAAGGCATGTGTTGCAATGTGTAATGGTGTCATGAGATCAAGGCTCAAACCTACAAACAGTATTCATAAAGATATGTGTGCTGCACAAGCAACACGTCACTCCACCTCAGGGCCACCATCCATAATTTTTAGCTTGCTGGTGCCAGTGTACACCTTTAGGGTTGCTGTTCCTTAGCTGGAACTAGGCCAGTAGCCATGGTGTTTTGAGTTTGGAACACTGCAAAATAACACTCATGTGTGGCCCATAGTAGTCAGGCATCTGTAATAAGGCTGAAGATGGGGAGGGGTGTCAACTTGAAACACAACAGTGAACTGAAGCATACATCGAAAGCTCACTAAGAATGGCTGTATCTGAGCACTGTCAAGGTTATGAATTGTGCCAGACATAACCCAGACTCTACAGCAATAATGAAGCCACTGTGTGACCTTCAAGGGCTGTGCACCTGAGCTGATCTTGCAATCTGGCAGAGTTGGGGGACCTTTATAAGGCAGAGAGACCAAATAATGGCAAGTGAAACTGGGCCATGATAGTATACCCCTTTCAGGAATAGTCACTGCTGTAGTTCACTTAACAGGTGCTTCAACAAACCATCATGTTAAGGGTGTGCACACTTATGCAACCCACATATTGTATGCATCTCATTCAGCATCTGAATGACTAAAACATTTGTTTGATACTGCATTGGATTGTGCAGGTTATATGTCACATATCAGGTTGTGTAAAGTTAATAAGTGCAGTAGTGTGGCCCCATTGTATATCGTAGAAGAGGCTGGCATGTCAACAAGAGTGTGTACACTCCTCATATCCATGTTAAGCTTTGAAGGTTGTCAGTGTAACTGGATTTTCTTCCACATGCATGCACTGCAGATGATGAGATCTGCAGTGTATGCATGCATGGCTGATGATGAGATCTGCAAATGAAAGGTCAGGCATAAATTATTGACATCAGTCCTCATATCTTCCCAAGTATTTGTCAGACAAACACATAAGGGCTGTGAGCAATAGAGCAAACATAACTGGCACACATATACACATTCAGCAATGGTATGTACACTTGTGAGGTATGGTGCACAGTGCATGCCAGTGTGCTGTATAGGTGCACAGCAATACTGTGTACATGGGTGCAATGTGTTCCAGGGGAAGGGGCATCGCCTACTAGCACAACTCATGCATCACAGAGATGTATAATGTTGGTAACAAGGATTGAGTATGGCTGCAGTACATGCTGTTGAGTGCCATATGTCATGTATGTTGACTGTTGGATAATGAGGGGTCTGTGTAATATCTTTGTGCCACCTCACCTGTAAGTGTGTGTGTGTGTGTGTGTGTGTGTGTGTGTGTGTGTGTGTGTGTGTGTGTGTGTGTGTGTGTGTGTGCGTGTGCAGAAGTAAACCATAATGTACATGTCTTAATTTTCATTTCTTGTCTGCCCTTCACAGGTGGCGAGGTGGGTCAGGGTCCCTCCTGCAGGCAAACTGATGTTAGTGTCCATAAGACTCTGAGAATGATGATAGCCATAATAAGGCACAGGCAAGGTTGTCAGGGCCTGAATCTGTGCCATTGGTTGCCATCCCAATTGTATCCACCCCATCCCTGCACACAGTCACAATGCCCATACATACCCCATCACCAGTGGCCATAAACGAGGGATAGTTAGCAGGTGGTGGCATGGGACAGGAAAGTGCAGTGACTATGGCAAGTGTGTCTGTACACAGCAGCCAGATGACTGGCAAGATCTCACACAGGCAGATGTACAGGGGTGGTTGTAGAAGGGCTGCTGGCCATCATGCCCCTGGCAGAAGTGCCACAGCAGGTGTCACCAGATGCATGTTTCAGGACATCAGGGAGGCACAGGCATGTTTGGAATGTTATACCACAGATAGTCTGAGGCTGCAGAGGGCTACTCTTCCTGCTGTACATGATGACATCCATGATGTTGCAGATGCCCACTGTTATTTTGCAGAGGTCAAGGACAGATGGTTGGGTGAGATGGTGGGAATCCTCAACCATGTGGTGTCTGTGGTAAGCATATGGTGGGAGTAGGGCATCGGCCATGTGGACATAGGTCAGCCACACCAACATGTGGAGGTCTACGTGGACATGTAAAATCTTACAGCTGCTCCCATAGTGGCAGTATCAGCACCAACACTGCAGAGGGGTGGTGTCCACACCACAATGCAGCAGACCACTTGCATGTGCTCCTGGCTGGTCCCAGCAGGGACGTGGATCCAGTGGACAATTGTCATCATCAAGGGAGAGTACATTTCATGGCTTCTGCCTGATAGCGCCCATGCAACCCCTGGCAGGTGCAGTTCCTGTGTCAGTGGCCAGACATGGTGAACTGCACACCCTGCCATGTATGGTCTGCAGCTGCCCAACATACACCTGTATAGGGCAGCAACATGGCAGAACTGTGTGCATACATGCACACACACTTCACCAACACAGCTAGGGCACCTACATACCTACACGCACCACATCTGCACAAGCCATTTAATAAAGAACCCCCTAACACACACACAAGATGTCAACCAAATGGCTCAGCCTAGCCCTCTGGCAAACCCACACCACAACCTGTGCATATGATGATACCTGTGCCACATCCCTGTCATCCATACCATTGATGCAGGGACATGCTAATATAGTTCTGATGCACGAGGTGGATGTACTAAAGATTAGCAATTTAATGCTGTTTAACGTGTTGTCAGCTATATTTAATGCTTACATGTCAGGGTGTGTAGCAGTCCAGCCATGATGCATTATAGCTGTTATTAACACTGATTGTGGTCTCCATAATGTATTCTGTTTATGTTCTTGACGTCTGTGTGTCAGGAGGATGTTGGTCTGCTCTCCATTCCTACGAGGGGTGTGGCACTGTCATGACACATTGACTGTGTCATATCCCAGGTACAGCTGAACACAAGTAACAGGTCTGTATAACAGTTACTGCACGTGCCACATGGCTGATAGGTCTGAGGGGTGTATGCATGGTGGCTGATGTAAGCAGCTCTTCTACATTGGACAATGGTAAGTGTAGCGGGTGGCACAAACCAAATGTTTGTGAATAACACACACACAGAGGCTTTTGTGTTGATACAATACACAGAAAATACTGTTCACATAGATGTACTTTATTTTGCAGAGAACTCATTTTGGCCTATGTATATCCACCAAGACCAAACATCACATCAGTAAATAATCAGTCCTCCAGTGTAATGTCATTGAAAATGGTACTGGCAGGGTATATGTCCTCTTCCCCAATGTAGTGCAATCCTGGAGTTGGTAAACACATGTGTGCTGGTCTGGGGTGGCATAGAACCACACATAGTGTGATTAACAACTACTTAATCTCTTAACATAAACTGTACAGTATAACAGCAAACTAAGCGGGGGATATGCACAAAAATAACCCCAGTGTGGGGTGAACACAGCAACCACATCCAACTATATAGCAACTCCAGTATTGCTGTACAGCTGTATAGTGGGGAAGAGGGCATTTACACATCCACTGCTAGTTCTGATAGAATGAATTTCCCAAGATGATTGCTTAGAAATGTCACCTTTTGCCAGTTAGTTTTCAGACAAATGATCCCCAGGGAAATATATTTTTGCAAACTGAAGTTGATCCCTTCACATACACACACACTTACTTGGCAACAGTGAGAGTAGAGCCCCTACCTAGGTACTTATTGCTACTGATGTGTTTGGCCTTAATTGCACATACCACAGAGCTTGTAACGTGAGGTGTGTCCCAAGCTTCCTGTAAAGTAAACAACATCACCAGGCCTTGTACAGTATGGTAATGGGGGATGTACTGGATGTTAATGGACAATACATAGTATAACATACTATCATATACACATTGACAAACACATACAGTCATAGACACATTTCACAGACCTGGGTTTAGAAGTGTAGACCACCTTGTCAGGGAGTCCATACTGTTACAGAGTTTTTTTGCACACAGCACATGCATCATAGGGCTAGATAGTGTCATCAGTTACCTGTATGGTTGATGGTGACAGCGGTCCTCATACAATGGCCTTGGGACATGTACTGGGTGTACCATGGTATAAAGACAGTATACCCAGCACCCCCACCATACCTTGGATTTTGTACTCACTGAAACCCATGATAATGCTCTGACATATCCACAATCACACATTGGCCAGGACTGCAATACAAACCCTTGTCTATCTAGTTATCTCTACTACAGGGATATGCATTTATTGCACATGCTACAGGGATAGTAGGATGAGTGTTTTGTCATGGCTCTCCTAATGTCAGCAACATCACCATCCCTTATAATGTATGGCATGGTTTAGTGTATTTAGAGAATGTGGCCACAGAATTCTGTCTCCTATAAATATGCACAATCACACACAATTGCACACACACACACACACACACACACACACACACACACACACACACACACACACACACACACACACACACACTCTCTCTCTCTCACATTTGAAGGACTCAGAGGGTAACCCATGGCTTTCTACCCATTTGTAGAACAGTGTTATGCTGGTACTGCAAGCTCCAGGTAACCCATAGGTGGAAGAGTGTCA
>NC_056751.1:513418495-513480995 GCF_019279795.1 Protopterus annectens | reverse complement strand
GCTTACTTATAGAAGTGTGTTTCCATGAAATTGGCTATAGGAGTGATACCACAGGTGTTCCACATGCAATTAACAAGTGGAGGACTCCAATTCATGCACAGGCCATCATCTGATGATGAGCATTACCTACCAAAGTCAATCTGCTGTATATGCAAAACAGATGCATTTTTCCACATCTACCAGAGAGGGGGTGAGAGAGAGAGAGACAGACGGAAAGAAAGGAAGAGAGAAAGAGCGAAACTTGTTTGTGTATGATGCGTGGGTGAAGAGAGGTCTCTGGGTATTATAAGGGTTGCCTATATATAAATCTAGGGCTGTGGATTGTCTACAACAACCTCTGTGGTGTTTGACAACTGTTTGCCTTGTAATGTGACATTGGGACATATGGGTCCTCAATATGAAAATGTATCAAAACCCACCCTGCAATGGATCTTATTTATACAATCACACCAACACCCACACAGGATACTAATCACACACACACACACACACACACACACACACACACACACACACACACACACACACACACACACACACACACACACACTTGCAGTACTGAGTTTCAAATCCCTACCGAGCTATGTATTAGTACTATAGTGATATGCATTTCTCACGAGCGCCATGGAACTTAAGTGTTAGAGAGCTGTCCAAAGGTATCTTTAAAGGTGACTTACATCAGCTGCAGAGCTAATGGAGGGGTAAGGGAAGTGCAGTAAGTGTTAATGACCACAAAATTAGATGTCAGCAAAGACTCACAAACACACACATTACCAGAAGCAGGATCAGAACTCCTACCTAACTAGTTTGCTACACTATGGCATCATGCAGTTATTGCAAGCATCAGGGAGCTTATTTGTTGAAGATCTGTCCAAAGGTATATTTGAAGGTGAGTGACATCAGCTGCAGAGCTAGAGTAGGGGTAAGGGAAGTGTAGTAAGTGTGAATGACCACTAAATCAGGTGTCAACAAAGACTCACACACAAACACATAGGTTCATAGGTTCATAGGTTCATACTAGGCTATCTGCCCAAGGGCATTTATAAGCCTAGCCCATAGTTATTTGGCTTTCGCCACCCCTTTAGTTTGAATAAAACTATGCCTATTATTTTGCTGTGCCTCTGTCAAGCAGTGACACTGAAGTAATCCCTGGGGTATATCTGATCCCCATCCATTGGTCAAGATTCCTCTTGAACAAGGCCAGCGAGGTGCTCTGCCTCACATGTACCGGGATTTTGTTCCACAGCATAGGGAGTCTCTGGGTGATGAATCTGTCCCTCCAGCATGTTCTATTAATAACCGTGTCAAGGTTTAAGTCTCCGCCCTTGTGGTTCTGAGGGATCTAGATTTTTGAGGTGAAGCATATTCATTAAATCAGGGTTTGACATGGCCTTATATGTCAGGCACAGGTCACCTCTGAGCAAGCAGTATGAGACTGAATAGAGCTGGAGTTCTTTCAGTCGGGCAGCATAAGACATATTTTGAGACCCTTTATCCTTTTGGTGAGGAATTTTTGGGGCCTTTCCAGCTGCTGCAGGTGTCGGGTCAGATACATTCGAATGGGGCATTGTACTCAATCATAGGTCTAATGAGTGATGAGTACAGGGGACGATGACCTCCCTTGATCTAGATGTGAATCCTTCATGATCAGGTGGGCAATGTAGAAGGTTTTCCTAACCACTTTAGCAACATGAGTGTCAAATGAAAGGCTACTGTCAACCTGGGTCCCCAGATCCCTGATGACTTCTTCTGTGCTCAGTGGATTGCCACCTATATGGTAGCTAGGGTAACCTTGTTTTTCCCGAAGGGTATGACTATGCATTTCTTGGCATTTAACTTTAGGCCATGGCTCTGGCACCAGTTATCCGTTTCTGTGAGGCCCTTCTGAAGGATATCTGTGTCAGATGTGTTTTCGACTATGGCGCCCAGTTTGCAGTCATCTGCAAACTTTGTCAGCCATAACCCTCCTGTGTTTGCTTGTACTTCACAAAAGTAGATGCCAAACAAGAGTGGACCCAGGACTGAGCACTGTGGGACACCACTTGTGACAGGCTTTGAGTCTGACATGGCTCCAGCAACTCTGACCCTGTGGGTTCTGTCACTTAGCCAGTTTGCAACCCATCTTGTGATGTATGGGTTTACATTCAAGCTGATGAGTTTTTCGATGATACCTGAGTGGGGTATTGTGTCGAGTGCCTTTGCCAGGTCAAGGTAGGCTGTATGGACTGCCTTTCCCTCATCAATGGCCTTGGTGACTGTCTCGAAAAAGTCAACCAAGTTTAAAAGGCATGATCTGCCTTTGACAAAGCCAAACTGGGTTGGATCCAAAGTCTGCAAGTTCCCTATGTCTTTATTTATGAGTTCCATTATGATCCTCTCCATGGCTTTGCAGATAAGGCTTGTCAAGCTAATGGGACGGTAATTTCCAGGGTCGGTGGAGGCACCGCCCTTGTGAAGTGGGACCACAGTCGCCGTGCGCCACTCCTTGGATACGTATCCTGAGGTGAGGCTAAGATTAAACAGCTGTCCTAACTGCGGGTTTAATTCCTCATTGAGTTCGTGGAGCACACAGCTGGGGACACCATCCAGTCCCATGGATGCTGTGTTTTTTGCTTTGGAGAGAGCAGTTCTTACCTGGGTGTTGGAGATGTTTGGGGGGCTACAATACTCTGGTATAGATATCTCTCCTTTTGGGGGGGAGGGGGGGAAGAAGTTTGCACTGAACCTGTCAGCCAGTATGTTGGCAATGTGTGTAGGTTCAGTAATCTTCACATAATTTTGAACTAATTCTGAGCATATCTGGGAGTTTCCTCCTAGGTTTCTAACATAACTAAAGAAGGCCTTATGATTGTCTTTTGAGTCCTTGGCGATTTTTCTCTCAAAATTTGCCTTGGATGATTTTATGAGAGCTCTTAGTTTTTACTTATAATGATCAAAGGTGTCTTACCTTTCAAGGATTTTGCTCTATCTTGTAGTAGCTTCCTCCTTTTGTTGTAGAGCTTGTTTATGGCTGGGGTCCACCAGACTGGACGCTTGCCTTTGGTACAAAGAGTCTTAGTTTTGTTTGGGATTGCCTGATCCATGCAGTCCTGTAGGTGCTGGTAGAAGGCATTTGTAAGTGATTCAGTGGTTTGAGTAATGTTTACCACTGGCTCAGGGGCCTTAAAGGAGACCAGACTAGTTTTTAGAAGTGTGAAGTCGGCTTTTGAGAAGTTTTTCACTGTGGTCTTTTTTATTTCAGGTGGGGGCGGGATGAGGACCTCCAGCGAGATTAGTTTATGATCTGATCTCACCAGTGAGGGGTGTACTTCCGGTGTTGAACATTGTGATCCCATGTTCGTGATGATGAGGTCAAGTATGTTTTCTCCTCTTGTGGGGATGGTGACTAGTTGTTCCATGGCATTTGAGTTTATGAACTCCAGGAACCTTTGGGCTAGAGTGTTTGGGCTTGAGTAGTGTTCCCAGTCTATATTAGGGTAGTTGAAGTCACCTAGTATGATGGTGTTTGGAGATACATTTATCCCCTCCATTGTTTTCAGGAAGGCCATGTGAGGTTCCTGAGTTTGAGAGGGTGGCCTGTAACATGCTACAAATTGCAGAGCAGTCTTGCCTATGGTTAATTGCACCTGGATGGTCTCCGATGCATCGTGCGTTGCCACCAACCTTGAGGTGTGGGTGTCCTTTATGAATATGGACACCCCCCCTCCTTTCTTGGTGTTGTCCGGATTTTGGGGCCGGAACACATGATATGATGTGAAACCTGCTAGTGCTGGGGTGCTCTCAGGAGCCTTGAACCATGTTTCTGTCACAGCACAGACATCGATGTTCTCCATACTGAGAAGGGCCTCGAGTGCGTGCATCTTGAGATTGAGACTTCTGGCATTGAGCAGCATTACCCTTAGTTTTTTTTTACTTTTTTGTGTTCTAGGGTGGTAGGTTTATACATTATCACAGTTGCCAGGACCAGGATTAGAACTCCTATCTAACTAGTTTGCTACACTATGGTATTAAGCAGTTATCACAAGCACCACAGAGCTTACATGTTAGAAAGCTGTCTAAAGGTATCTTTGAATGTGAATGACATCAGCTGAAGAGCTAAATGAGGGGTAAGGGAAGTGTTGTAAGTGTAAATGACCACAAAATCAGGCATCAACAAAGACACACACAATCTCACACACAAACACACACATTTTCACACTTGTCATGTTTGGGATTAAAACTCCTACCTAAGCAGTTTGCTACACTAAAGAATTACGCAGTTATCATGAGTGCCACGGAGCTTATAGGGCAGAGACTTGGCCAACAGGTTATTTCAAGGTGACTGACATCAGCAGGTGTGCTAAAGTGGGCAATGGCAGGTGTAGTAAGTGTGAATGGCCTCAAAATCATTCGCCTCCACATATTCCCACACACATTATTACAGTTGTCATGTATGGGATTAGAATTCCTACCTAAATAGTTTGTTACCCTACAGTAGTAAGCAGTCATTGCAAGTACCACAGAGCTTATAGAGTTGAGATTTGGCTGATGGTTTAGTTCAAGGTGACTGACATCATCAGGAGTGCTAACATGGGCAATGGGAATTGCAGTGTGTGTGAATGGGCCATAAATCATTCCTCTGGAAACACACACACACACACACACACACACACACACACATACACACCCAGTCACACACAACTTTACATTTGACAGGACTGAGTATACAAATACTACAAGAATACTGATTTGTACTATTGTGTTACACAGTTATCATAAGTGCCACAGACACTATAGGGCTGAGGGCTACCAAAAGGAATGTCTATAGTGATTGACATTAGCACATCATGTGATATAGGCCAATTGGATGTGTAGTGGGTGGGACAGACCTCATAATGGAATTATACCTGTCACTGTCTGTCCCTCTCTTCCTCACATCTCTGTGTGTATATGTTTGATATATTATAGTGTGTTGGCCTTGGATATGTGTGAGTATTCCTATCCAATGTGTGTGTGAAGCACAAATGGTGTTTAATTTGGTGTGTATGCACAGACGTCTGCAAATGACAGCTATGTATAGTGCAATGTGTTGTCAGACATGGGTTTCATTTCTCTACGTGTAGGAGTATGCCCAATATGACCTTCTCTATTGAGTGTGTGAATCCATTCCAGGTAGAGTTGTACTCCAGTCCAGGGTTTCATGTTCTCAACCTATATATAGCAACCTGTTCAGCAAGGACATGGAACACATTATCATGGAAATTATAAGCAAAGACATTGGCAACCTTCAAACTGGACCCCATCCAGTTTGGGTTTGTGAAGGGCCGATCTTGTCTCCTGAATCTGATTGACTTCTTCGAATCAGTCTCCAGAGCTGTGGATGAGGGTAAGGCAGTTCACACAGCCTATCTGGACCTCGCCAAGGCCTTCAACACCATCCCCCACCCTGGAATCATAGATAAACTTACTAAGCTGGGCATAAATCTCTACGTCACTTGATGGATTGCCAACTGGTTTACTGACAGAACCCACACTGTAAAGGTAGCCATCTCCAAATTCAATTCTAGACAAGTGACAAGTAGAGTACCTCAGGGTTCAGTCCTGGGACCGCTCTTGTTTGGCATCTACTTCTCTGAAGTACAGGTCAAAACTAAGGGACTCTGGCTAACAAAGTTCGCAGATGAATGCAAACTGGGAGCCAATTTTAAATCACCAAATGATGTGGATACACTACAAAAGGGCCTTACAGAAACAGATGCTTGGTGCCAGAGCCATGGACTCAAGTTCAAAGCCAAGAAATGTATAGTTATCCCTTTTGGGAAAAAACATGTACCCATGAATTACCACATAGGTGGCAGTACACTAAACAATGAAAGTGGGATAAGAGACTTAAGGACACAGGTGGACAGTGGTCTCACCTTCAATAACCACATCACCACAACAGTCAGGAAATCCTTCTATGTAGCACACCTCATCACTAAGGGCTTTTCATCCAGAAAAAAAGGAGGTCATTGTCCAACTGTACTCATTTCTCATTAGACCCATTATAGAATACAATTCCCCATTTGCTATGTACCTCTGGAGACATCTGCAACAACTGGGAAGGCCGCAAAAATACCTCACTAAAAGAATCACAGGCCTAAAACACATGCTCTATGCTGACTGCCTTAAAAAACTCCAGCTATACTCTGTCACATATCGTCTACTCAGAGGCGATTTCTGCTTAACGTACAAGGCAATGTCAAACCCTGAGATGTTGTACATGCTCCACTTAAAGAAATCCCGATCCCTCAGAGCCACATGCTCCAAGGATCTAAACCTTGTCATCACAATGAACAAAACATGCTGGAGGGATAGGTTCCTGACCCAGAGACTCCCCATACTCTGGAATAGACTACCCATACATGTCAAGCAGAGCGCCTCCTTGGCCCCCTTCAAAAGGAACTTTGAGGATTGGATGGGAGATAGGAAATTCACCCCAGGGATCACGTCAGTTGCCCTGCTAGACAGGGGTCCAGGGAAGTAAATATTGTGGGAAGAAATATCCAGGGAATTGTTATGGCTAGGCTTGTACAGGCCCTAGGGCTGCTAGTCTAGTACCAACCTGTGAACTTATGAACCTATGGATATCTGTAGATAGGTTGACAATATCGAGTCACAATGTGCGACAGATAGAGGGATAGTATAACTTTTCCTGTCTGTGCTGCTTGTGTTACATGTTTGGTGTTAGCAGAGATATTCATACATATGTACTGTTTTACACTGTGATGTATTATGTCATTGACTACTGACAGATATAATTTATTTGCTCACAGTTATTTACTGGGAATTAGAAAATGAAGGAAGCCGAGTCCAGTGTTGTGGTCTGCAGCCTACACATTCTTGCACACTTCTGCCATTCTGAAGGGGTAGTTACAGACACTTGCTGAAGTGTCTGTGTAAATGGTCCAGCACCTTGGTAGTATGGTGTCTGAGGATGCCCTTCTTGTACATATATCAATGTAACAGAATAGCCATATCTGGCTATGGCCATAACTCTCAGCTGTACAGATTCACCCAGGTTACCCAGAGGCAAGGCTCATATATCTGGTCAGTTCCCCTTCACATTGTGGTTTACGAGCAGGTTTGTAGGCCTCCATTAATGGGTTTGCAGGCAGGGGTAGTATGGGCACACGTCAGAGTTTCAGACTTCACAAACTCTATGACACCCATGCGTCTACACCCTCCCCACTGTTATTCTATCCTCATTCTAACATTATGCAAGCGATATCTGGAAAGTATCCCTATAGTTGGTCCTTCATCCCAGTGGTATTTATGGATTGGTCTACAGTTCATGCAGTAGGACATGGGGGGCATGCTACTGGGATTTGTTAACATGGCCTTGCATTTGTGTTCTGTTGACTGCGTTAGTTTGTTAGTTGGCACCCCATGAGATACCATACATTGGCACAACGGGTGAGGCACAGGCGTTTGACAGAGGACTGTAGGCCATTTGATAGTGAATGCAGGCCATCTCCCGAAGGCTAGTTCATTCTGTCACTCCTACATTCCCAGGCTGTGAGCCAGTGGAATTCTCTGTGGCGACAGGGTAAGTATGTGAGGTGTTAATGGCAATAGTTCCTGTACATATTGATCCATTGGTCTGGTTGCAGGTGGGATGCTACTTACAGCTAGGGACACACCTGCATAGGACACCTCTTCAGCATGCTGCATTCTGTGGGTATTCCCATACAGAAGTGTGGTCATACTGTACTCATTCCCAACAGCAAGGATATGATCTGTGATAAACCTGTGGCTGATGGTGGGGTGAGCTGACTGCATGTGTGACATGGAAGCTACTTGCAGCTGACTCACATATATACCTGGCTCATTCCCTTTATGCTGCCTTGTGCGAGGACATAGGCAGTCTCTCATTACTTCATAACTGTGCCTTTTGTGGTCTGTCAGTGACTGTCCAGACTACATCAGTATTCCATACTACATGGACAACTAATGTGCTGCTAACCTGTATGTACAATTCCAAAGTTGTGTGCAGTTGACAGTTACATTTTATGAACTCTGACTAGGGTAATTTCACCTGTGCACTGTGTGTATGTATGGGCTCACATTCATGGCATGTCCATCTTTCAGACGGTGACAGATATTGACAACTGAACAGTGAGTATGGATGACTGCTGACATGGGTATTACTGAGAAGCATCGTGGTTGGCACTGAAGTTGTAGGAACATGACCCTGTCATCCACAGTACTGCCCATAGGCCACTGAGACACAACACTCCATGCCTGTATGCTGACCACTTCCACGCAATATTGAACACACGACCTAACACATGGACCTCTGCATATAGTACACATGCAACAATCTATCCTGTGGACTGGGCCAGCTCAAGTAATCTGTGCTCCACTGTTATTACACCTCACAATTACATGTTACTGCATTTCTACATAGGACTGTGGGTAGGGCACATCTGATGACTTTAAATATTTGCTATGACTGTATTGGTATTTAAGGCACTCTGTTGGCTTGCATTTTATTTTATATTATGACCTATCATGCAGACTGGAGGCATATCAGTAGAGTACAGATCTTAGGTTTTATTGACCTACATTTCAGTTTCAGACTTCTTACTCTTCAGAGCTAACATACAACTGTCAGACTTGTTGTAGTCTGTCTGTGTAGGTCTGGAGGGGGGGGCTGTTAACCATTTCCATCAATTGGAGGCCTTAGCCCAGACTTTCTTTATGGTTATCTACACCTGTCCTGCTGGATGAGGCTGGTGGTGGGTATGTGAGTCATTTGGGCCACCACATGTACTGCAGTGGGATTTGCCACCTTGTCTAGTACTGCCTAGTATGTTGACAGCCGTATTTGTTATGGATTTCAAGCTGCCCATATAGGTGTCCACTATCTGGTGCCATCCCATTCAGCTACCTGATTCCCTTGCATGCTCATGTCCATACCACAGATACAACTATCAGAACATACTACTCCATTCAGCAATTGATAGGAAGACTGACTTACCCTGTCGCTGTGCCAGTATTGAGGATGATGCTGGAGGGCTGACTATGTTGGATGCACATAGTACACTCCCTATACATGGCAAAGCATAGGTAGTGTCATATTTGACATCCCTTTTACTGTATGTGTGAGTCAGAAAGAGGTGTTATACCATGTCCATGTATGTGCTATGTATTCTCTCTTTGTCAAGGCCTGGGCATACTGGGCATGCCTCCTTCTGCCTACATTGGCAGCCTCAGGTAGTTCCTCCTCCAAGTCCCTCTGTGCCTGTGATGTCCTTGGCAATGGTGGGGGGCTGTGTGGCCTTGCCCCATGCTGTTCCTGCTGCAGCTGTTTCCACAGAATCATATCATGTTGCATGGCACATACCATGAACATGTGTGTACATGTAGATGGCGAGTATTGCAAGGCTCCACCGGATATGTCCAGGCAGCGGAACCGTGACTTGAGCATCCCAAACACATGCTCAATTATGATTCTGGTCTGTGCGTGTGCCTCATTATGGAGTTCTTGTTCAGGTGTGCATGCATTTCTGATGGATGTCATCAGCCTCAGCTCCAGTGCATAGCCAGCATCCCCCACTAGGTGGTCATATGGGATGTCCCCACTGGCAAATGACTGGTACAACTGTGTCATATGCCAGATGTGGGAGTTGTGATAGCTTCCAGGGCTGCCAGCACACACATTCAAGATAATGCCCCGGGCATTGCACACAACTTGGCAGTTGATGGAGGGGAAGCCCTTGCAGTTTATGTAGACCCTACCCTGCTCACCGGGTGGTGCTTTGATGTGTATGTGTGTGCAGTCTATAGCAGCCACTACCTCAGGGCATTCTGCTATTTGGTGGAAGAGACGCATATTGCTGGTCAATGCCTCACGGGTATTGACGAAATATATGTGCTCACCAGCATGTGCTGACATAGCATCCAGGAACTAGTGGAGTACCCTGGATGCTGATGCCTATGAGATCCCCATGATATCCCCAGTTTCTCTTTGGAAGGTACCTGTGGCTAGTACTCTTAAGCCTACACATACCTTGGTATCCACTGGGATGCATTTCCCTCTGTTGATTCTGTGTGTGAGGCGTGGCTGCCACAGCTCAACAATTTGCTGTAGAATGTCCGTGTCCACCCTATAGCGCTCCACTATTTCCAGCTCACGTAGCCCATGGTAGGTTACCATGGGTCTGTACACTCTTCTCCTCCTTCTCACTGTGGGATGGTCATCAGCATTCACATCATCACCCTCCTCAGCCTCTTGCACTTATTGATGTATGAGAGTGACATCAGCCCCTAACATTTTGTTAGTTTTGTCAGGTAAAATTTTCTTCATCTGTGTACACTGGTGGTGTAGAGTTTGTGGGAAAAAAACAGACGGAAAGGTGATGCATAGTTTATAGTAGTGTGTTAGGCTGTTCCATGTGTAATTGGCTGATTTTGATAGATTTTACCTGCCAGCTATGCTAGTTCTTTTTTATTGCCTTCCTACTGCTGTTTTCCCTTCTCGTTGCCTTCCCATTTAAGCCCCAAGGTGCAGCGCACATACCCAGTGCTCAGATGTGAACAGAGCTGCTGTTTCCTGTTTTTTTTTTTTTTTTAAACCTGGTGCGTGGCAGGCACACCTGTTTAGGCAATGTAAACACTGCTAGGCAGCGTCAGACACACCCCCTTCCTTAGTTGTGCTTAGCTAAGGGCACAAATGGGCCACAGAGCTCCAATAAGCTTACAGCATGCATGACACTCCCCCTTATGAGGTCATCCACCTCTTATACTTATACAGTGGTGTTGCTGCACCTACATGGTTGGGTGCAAGCTAACACTGAGAGGAAATCTGTGATTCAGTATCAATCCCCTCATTTGCATAGAACAGAAAACTAATTCATAGTTACCACACTCACACACAGCCTTCCCCCTTAGCAACAACTATTCCCTGGTACTGTTGTCTTATGCACGCTATTGACTATTGTGGCAAAATGCTGATTTGGGTTTAAAAGCTTATTTACAACTTTTTTCTTATTTTCAAGCCAATCCTATTTGTGCACCACTGCCCTACACTTAAACAGCCAAAATTGGCCAAAAAAAATGAAAGTTATTTTTTATAATTTTGCAATTATTTCTCATGCCAATGGCCATATATTTGGCCATTGGTATGCCTACTACATTGAATACATGCTTTCTTTAGAGCTGTCATGCCTCCATTTTGAAATTTTCAGAAATGTATTCGGGTACTTACCGAATCAATTTCTGCAGGTTATACTATTTCTGCACAGACGCCTGCCTACTTCCTGGATCGCTAATTCACCTCATTTGCATGGCTTTCATCAGCAAATGAGGTAATTAGCATATAGCAGTGGTGTCCATGCAGGAATAGTGTAGGAGTGCTCGTGTACATCCAGGGAGCTCATTCCTGAATTGCTCGTCGGCCATATTGCATGCAGCAGCTCATGCACTATTCGTGCACTCCATGCAGAGCTTGCTGAATCTGGGTGAATATCTTAGCATGTCTACAGGCAACTTCAAAACTTGCAGCAAACATCTGTAATACTTAACTGCTAGCAAAAAAATAGTAAGTGCAAGAAATAAAAGATGTGTAATGCAGTTCTCCTCCATACCCACTTCCTTTAATCTGCAGTTCTACTTTTAATTCCCCATTTCATTATTCATAATTCAACTAAAACTTAATATAACACTATTTTATGTATTTAGTATAACACTCTACCTATGACTGCTGTCAGCAGTGGCAACAGATGTAGAATGTCTGTACACTCACTCACATACACACATTGTTTTCATATATATATATATATATATATATATATATTATATATATATACATACACACACACACACATTATATATATATATATATATATATATATATATATATATATATATATATATATATATATATATATATATATATATATATATATATATATATATATATATATATATATATATATATATATATACAGACACACACATATACATATATATATATATATATATATATATATACACACATGTGTGTGTGTGTGTGTGTGTGTGTGTGTGTGTGTGTGTGTGTGTCTACGTCAGTTGACCAAAATCCCACTTACTCGACCTAGAGTGGAAAGTCGGTGTTTTGACTTGCCAGTGATATGGATTGTTGGCGTTGTCCTCTCTGCATTTTGAAAGTCAGGTAAGTGGGATTTCAGATATATGTATATACACACAGACACACACACACACACACAGACACACACACACACACACACACACACACACACACACACACACACACACACACACACACACACACCTACTGCATTATTGCTGCCTTGAATAGTAGACAAACTGCTGCAGATTGCACAGAGTACTAGAAGCCATACCTCTCAATCCCTAGGAACAGGGCCAGCCTTTGGTCAACAATGTGTCCCAGGCAAAGAGGCTCCACAGCATCCCCCCCCCAAAAAAAAAAAACATCTGGTGTACCCGTCCTTGTCTACCTACACCATCCAAATTACTTTTTTCTTCATTTTTCTCATAGTATGTCTTAGTCTTCAGTTATTTCCTATATTTGTTCAACACATTTTAAAGAAAGCATTTCTTTGCTACAAAAACTAAACAAATAAATACTGGAAAAGCTCCCTTGCTAGATCGGCACCCTAGGCGGCCACCTACTTGGCCTATACCTAATCCTGGCTATGCCTAGGAAGAGAATGAGGGCAAACAAAACCAAAAAAGTTGTGGGCGACTCAGGTCCTACTATTGCTGTTATGTGCTAAAGTGCTATCCTGGTAAAATAACAGGTTATTCATTAGCATATTTTGAATCTAGAATATGAAGTGTGATGTGCAGATGTCTCATTTACTAACTACTGCAATTTTGAATAATCTGTCAGAAAATCATGCATTTTATGAGGAGCAGACCACAAAATATGTAGCAAGATCTGTGATGTTCAAAACAGAAAAAAAATAGTATTGCCATCTTGTAAAAAAAGTCAGACATATGAGCCACCTGGTTTTCTTGAATTCTGGCTTAAGATGGAATGATGCAATAAAATATTGCATGGTAACTAAAGGAATCAATCAAAGATGGTTAGAAAAGGTTACGAAGAGAGACTGGATAAACAAATTATAAAGAAACAATGAGAAGATATATGTATGCCTCCCTAATATGCTACAAAGTCTAGAAGATTTAGGATTTCCACTTGGATGTGTTAGCATAGGTATTTTTATACCCCAAGCAGACTCCAAAGAAATTTTCTTCAGGTAGGGTGCAAATGTTGGAGATGTGATGGGGAAGAAAGACATCCTTAGGAAAATATTTTATCAAGAACAGATTTTATATACTTAGAACATTGCTGGAATAATAGGTTTTATAATAGAATGCATTTTCTGAAGCATATGACATCATGAAACTTAAATGTCCCTTATTTAGTGACTGCAACCGACAACACATTTGCCACAAAACGACAAACTTTAAGAAAAGCATACCAAAAATGTGAAGCACAATCAATGACACATCCCTGTGTTTCTTTATTTAAATACGTGTCATTAAAAATGCACTACACTGATTTACTTGCATCATTGCCAACTTACAAAATAATAAAAAAATAAATAAATAAGAGCTAACATATATGTCAATGGCTTGACAGGAAGCTACATCTTTTACAAAGAACAGACTCACAACGTGACACCAAATGAAGCAAATTGCCAACATTTTTCTTGCTTTGCCAAATTTAAAAAATGACTATATACAGCTACATCACTTAATATATCCTAACCTCTAATTTGAACAAAAAAAGTCCTTTTCTTGGCTGATTTGGCAAGACATAACTCATTTATTTTTTTTTTTGCTTAAATACTTGTCATTGCCAAGTTTCATATTTTAGGAACTCATAAAAATATAAAACTTTTACAGTTACATATCACTTACCCTTGGTGTATCTCCCCTGACTCGCTAAGAGAAACTTAAGGAATTAGCAAAAGGAATTCTGGGCAATAACAGTAAAACTTGATGCAGTTCTGTCTTGTTACACGGATTGAAGAACTAACTGAAGGCACTCCTTACAACAAGGAAAAAAGTTTGTTTTCTTAGTAAAAGAAAATTTTATATCTAGATATATATATATATATATATATATATATATATATATATGTGTGTGTGTGTGTGTGTGTGTGTGTGTATATATATATATATATATATATGGGTCCACTTTACATGCTCGAAATGCAAAAATAATGAATTTTAGTATTTCAAGCCTGTAAAATCGAATGGACGGAAACCGCAAACCCGGAAATGTTGAATTCAGAATGTCAAACCCGCGGTATGGATAGCTTGTTAGGTAAATGTAATTTTTTAGGGTTTTTGGGAGGGTTTGTGTGTGTTTGAGCATGTTGGGATGATTGAGGTATGGATTAGGGTAGGTGTTATGCAGTGTTAATGTGTTAGTGCTGGGAGTGCTGGTGTTTGTGTGTATGTGATGTGTGTTTGTCCAGGGGGGAATGTGGAATGTGCGGTGCTGGTTTGCATGTGTTATGGAATGTTGTCCGACCTCAGAGTTAGTATATATAAGTAGGGGGGGTGGGGGGTCCAGCCCACCTCATGGGGTGCAGGGGGGCTTGCCCCCTGCATATACTAAGGGTAGGTGTCTGTATGTGTTTGATTGTGTGCTTGTGTATTATGTTTGTTGTAGAGAAGTGTTGGGAGGTATGTACATTTGTGTATGTATGTGTTTTGTAGTGTGTGATATGTGTTTTTTTGGGATTTTGTGGATTCGTGATTTTGGGTGCCGGGTTTCTGTGTGTTCAGTGTTTAGGGTATTCAACTTCATAGTTTTGTGATACTGAAATTTGATATTTCAGTATTTCGAGATTATGAAGTGAATTTATATATATATATATATATATATATCTATATATATATATATATATATATATATATATATATATATATATATATATATATATATATATATACATATATGTCACAATACAAGCAGATGAGCTGCAGCAGTAAAATTAACCACAGACTGGAGAAAAAATCTATCCAAGGTAATAAATAAATAACTAAATAAATAAACACTGCCTTGTGAAGAATGCAGCACCACCAGCCAGTAAAAACTGTACAGAATATATTAATTCTGCAAAATGCTACTGGTGCTAAGGCATATTTGAAGTCTTGTAGAAAAAAAAATTGCCTTTAACACTCCCTCACCCACACAACTGCAGTTGCTAATGTCACTGACACACCTCCTTCACTCCCAAGCACAGTACCGGCAAAAGGATGATAGGAAAGTTCCATCTAAGAACTATGACATTAGTTCAGTTTCACACCTCTCTCCCTTGCCTTCTGGACTGTGATAAGTGGGCAATTATCACCCATTTACTAAAAAATGACAAGCAAGCAAATGCCAGATGAGCTGCAATTGCTATGCATTCTCAATCAAGGCATTTGCACCTTCTAAGTTGCTATTTTATTTTATTTTATTGACTTTTAGATTTCACCCCCTGGGTTGTAGTGCCTGCCAAATTCTACCCTCATCCACAAAAAGCTGTACTGAAGCATGTACAGTGAGTATGCCTCCCAACGTCTTTTTTTCGTATGGTATGTTTGTCTTCTTTATAAACTGCTTATATTTTCATATTTGGAATACGTTTCAACGTGCAATAGAAAAAAAAATCTGTATGCATTTTTTTTCATTCACTGATGGTATAATTCAGATATGTCAGTTCTTGCTGTGCTTTCCAAGTTTGTCAATGAATTGTATGGTTACATTAGAGTATTGTATTACAATTTGCTCTTGGAATTTCAACAGTTACTGCAGAGAAGTGCATTGTGCTTATTATCCACTTCAAGGGGCTGCACATGTATAGCTAACACAACAGTGGACAGACCAAAGGAAATTGTCTGGGCATTTCAACTTTGAAATTTTGCCTAGTTATTGATAATCCTGCTATCCATTAGTCATTTATGTAATGCTACTGTATTTTTAATTATTTATTTTTTTGATGGGACATGAGCTATTTTAGCTTGTACGTACTGCTACTGAACCACTACTCACTGAAACTGAGGATTTCCTGTCCACTGTCAGAGATCCCAAGAGCTTTGCAGAGGGCTCACACAGACTGCTTGAAGTTGGCATTGATGCAGACAACATGCCAAGCTTGTCCCAAGAAGGTCTTCTAGGCATGCTTTATATAAGGCATTTACTGCCATTCTGGACATCTTTATTTGTTATTACCTGTACACCTGGATACATTGAAATATACCTTAGAAGAGACAGAGTCAAATAGAGATTTTGTGTGTGTGTGTGTGTGTGTGTGTGTGTGTGTGTGTGTGTGTGTGTGTGTGTGTGTGTGTGTGTGTGTGTGTGTGTATGTGTGTGCGTGTGTGTGTGGAGGATCTGCCCGATTGATTCAGAGATATTTCTTAAAGGGAAGACAGGCAGAGCATTATCCTCTTGTCCTTGTGTCATTTCCATTGTGATGCTTATTAGCCTTTTTTCCACTCCTTTCATCTTTTTAAAGGGATATAATTTATTTATTTATTTTATTTATTTATTTATTTTATTTTACATTTGTTAAGAATTACCATATGAAAGACCAGTGGCATATGGTAAGCACACATGCTTCTTTGATTAATAACAACCATTATTTAGATGTAAATCTGAGGATAGAGAAAAAGTATTGTATTCCTTTAGCATCTGAAATTGTTCAACATGAATGTTTGCAACACATTTTGCATCATTTCCACTCACTATCTATCTCTTTCTTGTGTTTGTTGCATATTATCATAGGTGACCCTGACACTGGCAGTGTAGAACTCGTACCACTTGATGTCAGAGCATTGCTAGCTTCTGATAATGATGGTTGTTATATAGAGGCACTGCCATAGGGTGTGGAGGTTCATAATTGCACTGAGGTTGTGGCTCAAACATCCACTTTCCTTATTTCAGACTCAATCAGTAAGCCTATGCATACCCATTCCACTGAGCCATCAGATATAGGACAAGTTGAGAGTGACACATTTGATCGGTGTTGTGTGGTTACTCCTGGTGCAGAGCTGATTGAGACTGCTCATAGCCATCATTAAGGAGTGGTATCACATATGAGTTTGCTAGAGGTGCTTAAAGGAGACCTACTTTCCACCCTCATCCTGATGCTGGTGTGTCATTATGTGCCATTAGATGTATGTATAGGGCCATCATGGTGGCAGAGGCATGTCCACCAGGGCCTTGGAAGAAATAGTGTGAGTCCTAAACTTGGTGCATTCTGTTGTGCGTGACTGCTTCAGCTGTGTGGGAGACTCATTGGATAGGATGAGTGGGCAGTGTCGGTGATGGAAGTCTTCTGGGGGAGGGTCGGCATCATCATGTTCGCAATACTGCAACATCATCTGGTGTTAGTCGATGTGGCTGTGCCAGATCCTGCTCCCATAGTGGTATGACTTCCACTGTTCTGTCAGTGATTGAGGTGTTTACACCCAGACATGGTAGGCTACGTCTTTGTGGTCCTGGATATAGTTGTGAAGAGGTCTCATCCAATAGACATCACTCACATTCGGGAAGCACTACCACTTCAAACTGGGATGTGGAAGTGGCAGTGCAACTCCTGGCAGAGGGAGTTTGTGTGGTCAGGAGCAATGACACTTAAATAACAACTCCAGCATTCATGGCTCACACCTGTCTGACAGGGCAGGATGTAGTGTTAGCACTGAGTTTGAGTGTATTCATGAAGACACACACACATTTCACAAAAACTGACTCATGCACATGCAAGCTAGGAAAACCTTAATGTTGATTGAGATATATCTCCTGTTAGTGGCCCTGAGAGATTTCTTACTTTACTGAATGTTCTGTGTTTTCTTACTCATATGCAATCACTACTTTGGTGTCAGCCTTGGCCTACCCTCACCTGTGCAAATGATGATGACTGTGCCATGCGCTTTGTTCATTTTGTATTGACTTAGGGTTTCATATATGTCTGACACACAGAGTGGATAGCAAATAGAGTCTTTCTCACTATGTTGATTGTATGCGTATTTGCAATATATGAAAATTTTGGATGTCTTTGAACCTATTGATTGTTTTCAGTTAGTATTGCAAGTCATGAATTCAAACCACTGATATTGCATTTCTGCTTACTGCTGTACCCATGAAACTGTTTGATAAAATTGTCCTGTTGGCTGTTTTGTGTACACTGGGTAGTTGATCACCTTGATGTCAATTATTTTGTACAATGCATAGCTGTATCTTACAGATGTCATTCATATAAGCCAATAATGCCATTGGTGGACACCTCACACAGGTTCTGACTGAGTATATTTATGAATAACAGTATGCAGGTTTATCATTTATATTTATCTTCCTACACATTTGTTCATAGAGTACAGGTTGAGCACTTACATTCACATTATTGCAGTTACGAGCTGTACGTTTTGGGGTTGTCTCTATCTGATGCTATCCATACACAACCATTACATGGGGAAGTAAAAGTTTGTGGACACTGGAAGGTATCAGTTTTAATATTTGTAAGTGCTTAGGTTTTTATGTGTATTCTTTCGCAAGTGAGTGTGTTTGCCAACCTTTGACTCTTAGGTGGTGAGTGTGTGTGTGTGTGCTATCCTTTGCCTCTTAGCAAGAGTGAGGACATATTGTGCTATGCTGTCTGCTAGCACCCCCTGCACTCAGGGTTCTCCTTCAGAATCCCCGTCTGAATGTGCTGGAGGTGCTGGCCCTGCCTGTAGTCCTGGAATATGTGGTTGTGGCCCTTGCTGTCCCTGTTACAACTGTTTCCTCAAGATGATATTGTGCAACATGGCACAGACTTTGAGAATGTTGGTGCAGATGCATGGGTCTTACTGCAGGGCACCAGCTGATGTGTCTAGACAGCAAAACTGTGACTTTGTCTGCCAAACACATGCTCTGTCATGTTTCTAGTTTGAGCATGGGCATCATTGTATCCCTCTTATGTGGGTGTATGTGCCTTTCTGATGGGTATCATGAGCCACATTTCCATTGCATAACCTACATCACCCAATAGATGGGCTTATAGAGCATTACCCCTGCAGACCTTGTGTAAAGCTAAGAGTCATGCCATATGTGTGAGTCATGGAAACTGCCTGGCTTGCCTGCAGAAACATTAAGGATGATACCTCAGGCATTATAGACAGCCTGGCAATTAATTGAGCGGAACACCTTTCTGTTTATGCATGTTGTTTTCTATTCACCAGGTGGGGCTTTTATTTATATGACAGTGCAGTTTTTGGCTCATAAAACTTCAGGGAAGTGTGCCACATACAATTACTGCATTGTTCTGGATCAATCCTGTGGTGTGAATGGAAAATAGATATATTCTCTTGCATACTCTAGCATAACATTAAGACATTGGTGCAATATCCTGGATGCTGAGGCCTGTGACACCCCTAGTATATCCCCTGAGGGTCTCTGGAATGTGCCAGTAGCTAATATCCCTCATGCTACACATACCTTAGTTTCCGCTGGTATAGATTTTCTTTAATTTCCTCTGGGGTCTGAGGTGAGGGCAGCAGAGGTAGCAGAGTTCCTGTAAGGTTTCTCTATTAACCCGCTAATACTCTAATATTTCAATATCATGTAGTCTGTGATATGTGAAATGCGGTATGAACACCCTTATTCTCCTTGCTTGAGGTCTATCATCATGTTGTTTTCTATTCACCAGGTGGGGCTTTTATTTATATGACAGTGCAGTTTTTGGCTCATAAAACTTCAGGGCAGTGTGCCACATACAATTACTGCATTGTTCTGGATCAATCCTGTGGTGTGAATGGAAAATAGATATATTCTCTTGCATACTCTAGCATAACATTAAGACATTGGTGCAATATTCTGGAGGCTGAGGCCTGTGACACCCCTAGTATATCCCCTGAGGGTCTCTGGAATGTGCCAGTAGCTAATATCCCTCATGCTACACATACCGTAGTTTCCGCTGGTATAGATTTTCTTTAATTTCCTCTGGGGTCTGAAGTGGGGGCAGCAGAGGTAGTAGAGTTCCTGTAAGGTTTCTCTATTAACCCACTAATACTCTAATATTTCAATATCATGTAGTCTGTGATATGTGAAATGCGGTATGAACACCCTTATTCTCCTTGGATGAGGTCTATCATCATCATTACCAGCACCAGTAGCAGCATCATAGATTTGCACATACACATGTAAGAAAACAGCAGCAGTCCCTAACATTGCTTTATCTTCTGTGTTTGCTGGTGGCTGTATTACATAGGTTTTGGAGGTCATGGCAAAGAGTACATAAAGTATAAACCTTACCTAATAGCTGTCCGAATTGGATTGGTTAATTAGCATGTAATTCAGCTAGTTATGCTTTCATTAACATACTCTGCTGTTTACATTTGTTTGTCAGCTCTTTATGATGTGTAGAGCCATTTAATGGTAGCAGTGCACAGATTTGCCTTTCATGAATCTGGTCCAATATTCTATTTGCATGCTTCAGATATACTGCTCGTCTGCTAGGCAGTATGTGTTTTACAAGACCACAGTTCATGAGCATATCCACTGTTTTGCATTTAGTTCTATGATGTTACAGTTACTGCTTCAACATCTGTAAATTGTTTGGTCATTCTGGATGCATAATCATATAATAAAAGTTTGAGGCATATGTCATGTCATTGATATAAAACAGTATTATTGCCATGTCATTGTGGCAGTCATACTTTTACTAGAGCTGATTGCATTATCTGATTTTGTACCATCTGGATGTACATCTCTAACTGCAGCTAAACCAATGTTTAAAAGAGCATATAATATTTTTCATCATATGGTATGGTATTCCACCTAGTGATATCTCAATCATAGCATATGTCTTGGTCTCCTACTGCTTAGACTACGTCCAATTACTGTACCATGTTGCTGCCTGATTCTGAATATGATCATCTATTTCTACATCAGAACTCTGCAGCCCCACTCCTTAATGACTTTCCTCCATGTTATTATATTATGCTTGTTCTACTTAGATCATGCTGGCTTCCTGTCAAATTGCTGGTCATACATACTTAAGTAAATTTGAATGCTTGGGGAAAAAATCATGTTTGTTTAAGTACCTAAATATTCTCCAAAAAAAGTAGCAAGCAGGCAAAGAGAGTCCACAGTAGGAAAGCCAACGTCACTATAAGGTACTCGATGCTGTAAAGTATACTCCAAAGGCAAACTGCACAATAAAAACTAAATTTAGTTTTTATTGTGCAGTTTGCCTTTGGAGTATACTTTACAGCATCGAGTACCTTATAGTGACGTTGGCTTTCCTACTGTGGACTCTCTTTGCCTGCTTGCTACTTTTTTTGGAGTATTGGTCTTTTGGCAGCCTTTTTGTGCTACCTAAATATTCTACTTTAGTATAAATGTGCTAGATGACTTGAGGATTATCACTGAAACAAAAGTCACAATTAATTTGAGAAACCCTATCACTTCTCCGCATACCTCTGTGTGCAGGATGCACTCATTTCCATAAAATTTGTTCTAGTTCTTTCTTTTTCCTCCATCTCCTCCCATGATTTCTCCTTCTTTTCCCAAACCCCATCCCATCCCTCCACAACATATTTCTTCATATGCTCAGTCTATTCTTAACATTCAATGTCGTTGTTTGTCTTTTCGGCTTTTCCTGGTAAGGGGTCGCCACAGCCGAACTCCGGTCCGCTAATGATTGGCAGTAGATTTTTATGGTGCCAAGTTGCCAGCCCGACGCCCAACCTTCAGCGAAGGCACGCCCATTCACGCATGTCTTTCGGAGGTCACATTCAATAATCAGCTAAATTCTTTCTAGATCTTCTTTGACTCCTATTGTCTTTTCATTGTCCGGCTTTCTAATTTCTGATAGATACAATGACACTAAATATGCAGAACCAACTGATATTGCCAACATCCTGGCAGATAGGTTCAGTGCTAATTTTACCCCCCTCTCACCCCCTAAAGGGCCCATTATATCAGAAGAATGCAAAGTTCCTGTAATCATGGCTGCACAGGTAAAAACCTCACTCGCCAAAGCCAAGAACACAGCATCCATGGGACCTGCAACATCTCAGGCTGCCTTATACATGAACTACAGAATGAACTGGCACCCCACCTAAGTACCATGTTCAATCATAGCCTCACCTCAGGCCTTGTGCCCATTAAATGGTGCACCACAATGGTTATCCCACTCCACAAAGGGGGGTGCATAACAGACCCTGGGAACTACCACCTCATTAGCCTGACAAGCCTGGTCTGCAAGGCCATGGAATGTATCATCATGGAACTCATAAACAAAGACATTGGAGATCTCCAAACTCTGGACCCCACACAGTTCAGGTTTATAAATGGCAGATAATGTCTCCTAAACCTGATAGACTTCTTTGCAGCAGTCACCAAAGCCATAGATGAGGGTAAGGTGGTTCACACAGCCTATCTAGATTTCGCCAAGGCATTCGACAATTCCCCACTCTGGAATTATAGATAAACTCACTAAACTAGGTATAAATCCCTATGTCACAAGATGAGTTGCCAACTGGCTTACTGACAGAGCCCACACTGTGAAAGTAGCAGAATCCAAATCAGACTTCAGACCAGTGACAAGTGGAGTACCACAGGGTTCAGTCCTGGGTCCTGTCCTGTTTGGTATCTACTTCTCTGAAGTACAGGCTAACACAGAAGGTATTTGGCTAACTAAATTCGCAGATGACTGCAAACTAGGAGCCATAATCAAAACTCCTAACGATGTGGACATCCTACAAAAGGGCCTCACTGAGACAGATGCCTGGTGTCAAAGCCATGGTCTCAAGCTCAATGCCAAAAAGTGCATTCTCATCCCCTTTGGTAAAAACTCTGTACCCATGAACTACCACATAGGTGGTAGTCTACTTAACACTAAAAGTGTGATAAGAGACCTTGGGATACAGGTGGACAGTAGTCTTTCCTTTGATAACCACTTTGCCACAGTGGTCAGGAAATCTTTCTATGTGGCACACCTCATCACAAAAGGTTTCTCATCCGGAAAAAAGAGGTCATTGTTCCCCTCTACTCATCACTCATTAGACCCATTACAGAGTACAATGCCCCTTTTTCTACATACCTCACAAGACATCTACAATAACTGGAAAGGCCACAGAAATACCTCACAAAGAGGATTACTGGCCTCAAACAGATGCCTTATGCAGACCAACTCAAAAAACTCCTGCTTTACTCCATCGCATATCACCTATTCAGAGGTGATCTCTGCCTAACATACAACACTATGTCAAACCCAGAGCTGTTGGACATGCTCCACTTAAAGAAATCCCAATCCCTCCAAGCTAGGGACCTAAACCTTGTCACCACAATAAACAGAACATGCTGGAGGGATAGATTCCTGCCCCAGAGACTTCCCATACTCTGGAACAGACTACCTATCTATGTCAAACAGAGCTCCTCATTAGCACTCTTCAAGAAAAATCTTGATGATTGGAAGAGTAATAGGAAATTCATCCCAGAGATCACTTCTGTCGTTCTGCTTGACAGGGGCACAGGAAAATAATTTTCTTGGGTTGCGAAAGACAGGGTACCTTTTTGGCTAGGCTTGTATAGGCCCTAGGGCCAGTAGTCTAGTACCTACCTATGAACCTATGAACCTATGAGCATTACCAGAATCCTCTACCAGTCCTTACGGACTGTAATTTCCAAAACACTTCACATAGTTCCATTACCTCCACTTAACTTACAGCTCCACCACATGTGCCTATAGTCCTTTTTTTCCTCTACAATTACTGCATTCACTACTTTCTTTTCATTGCATATTTATTCTGTCATTAACAACTTTGTCCATTGCAAGATTACACAGATCTAACTTGGCACTAAGTGGCTACAAGGCAGAAAAGTTATCTTGGATGAAGCACCAGTCTATTGCAGGACATATACTTTCACTTAGTGACTGCATGAGTATCAGTGGGTAATTTGGCAGATGGTCCATTTATCTACTGCATGGCTTTGGGATGTTGTAACAACCTAAATGCAAGTAAATTCCACAAAGAAGGTGTCCATCTGACAACAAACCAAGCTGTGTGAAGCAGCAGTGCTAACAACTGTATCACTGTGTCTCCGTCTTTCACTCTCCAGTTAAGCAATTTGAGGTGTATGGGGTCTTACCAGAAAAAATAGTTGCATATGATGGTCATTCATTGGGCCAGAAAAATAAGATTTGTGAATATCTGAATCTCTTCATTTCAGATTCCACCTTCTATCTTCTCCATCCTCCCTTATCCTTTTTTCCTTGACATTTCAAGACATAACATTGTACCCTTGTTGCCTATACTATTACAAAAAATCATATGGACTCCTCCCCTATTATTATGCATGTTACCAACCTATCATTAAGCCTTTTCTTCTCTTTTCTGCCTTCTGGTTCCATCCTGCTAACTAAATGCTTAATATTTTTCTAAAGTAAAAAAATCTTCTGCTTTTAGTTCTATTTGGTGTCTCATCTCACCATACAATTTCAAATCTAAACTTTTTCTTCAACAAGTCCATGAATAATTTCACACTTCTTCACTTTTATAAGTCCACCTGAGTCCTTGGTTATTAGCATAAGACGATCCATCTGCCTGTGTGTCGAGTACATGATAATAAATTGCATGTATATCTATCTATCTATCTATCTATCTATCTATCTATCTATCTATCTATCTATCTATCTATCTATCTATCTGTGTGTGTATATATATATATATATATATATATATATATATATATATATATATATATATATATATATATACACACACACACACACACACACACACACACACACACACACTCACCATGGGCCTTGAATGTTTGTGTTGTCCAAACATGAACGACGTTTCCCTAAATATTGCAGAATTATGGGTTTATTTTATGTTTACTGGGTGAGGAGGTTGGAAGCATGGTCAAGAGAATTATTATAAGAATGTGGAAAATGTAAAGATAAATATGAGAGACTGTTAGATGTAAAACTACTCTGCTGTAGAACTGAGTATGGTATACATCTGCACAAATCCAATGGTTGAAGATTGTACTGTAGATTGCATAGACTGACAGGGGAAGAAAGAGGAAAATGTATTGTGTAAGAAATGTGTTGCTGCTGGCGTTCAACCAGAAGTTTAGCTGATTAGAGCAGTGGACTCTCAGCTGAGATGTGAGCAGGTTGAATGGATGGTCATCAGATTGTGGTTATCAGATGGGGTATTAACTCAGAACCTAGAGGAGACTCTGGATATTTTCTAACACTATTATCAAAATGTATTCGCTAGCAAATTAACACTGTGGAATATACATAACAGGAGAGACCATTTTGTGGCCCACATAAGAGGACCTAAGCTAGCTCTAATACAAAATGAAAACTTGCTTGTATGTTTACAGTAGAAGAATTGCAAGATGAAATGCAGGAAGCAGCAAATAATAATTTGCCAGGTTTATATGAATTTCCTTTGCAATTTTAGAAATTGAGAGACCACTGGCTACTAAAGGAGTATGTATATTTAATATAGTCAAGACAAAGAGGCTCGTCCATAGTTTTTGGAGAAAAGCAGTAAATACAGTGATTCTAAAGGAAGGAAATGAAAAATTACGCATGTCCTCTAACAGACCCATACCATTTTAAAACTATTATTATATAACGTACCTTGGTTTGTGGATTTTTGTTTATTTGGTTTTGTGAGTTTTGGTTTATGGCTTGATTCACTTGGATCAGGTAGGATTGATTAACTTGGACTAGTGTAGAGTTATAATGAGGGTGTTGTTGACTCTGCAGGATGTTCAAGAAAGGGAGAAAGAGGTCATGTTCTCCCTGTGTGTGTGTGTGTGTGTGTGTGTGTGTGTGTGTGTGTGTGTGTGTGTGGTTGTTTAAAGTGATAGTAGGGATGGGTTTTCCTATGAAGTTTTTCATAAATGTTTAAATTAATATATGTAAATTGATGACTAGGTCAAAAATTCTGGCAAACTTTTTGAGCCAATTCTAAGAAACTAGAGGTATGAGGCAGGGGTGCCCACTGTCCCTTGCATTTTCTATTTGTTTGTAACCTTTGACAATTTAGATTCAGAATTCTAGGATCATGAGTTATGACAGTGGTCATCTCCAACAAAAAAATGGCTCTTTATGTATGACATTAGTGTCACATGAAGTCAAATGCAAAAGAATATGGATGGTGTTTTTGTAATGATGAGAATTTATCCAACTCCCAAAATACATGGTTAATACAACTAAGACACAATTCCTGCACTTAATTTCAAGCTTTGGAGGATGTAAGGGATGTAAGTTCTGACAAGTATCTTAGAATACAGCTAAGCAACAAAGGGAATAGATCTTTTTATATAACTTGGAGTAAGAGAAGGCTTGGATGAAATGATTCCTCTACAAATGGAAAATTCTAGTAATGGAGATAGACCATATTGTCATGTCCTTGCAGAGTTTGTCAATTTCTTTATCTTACACATTATTTTATGAATCAAACTCAGGTAAGGGAAATATCCATCTCAGTCAGAGGATGTCAAAAGTTATATTGTTAAAGAGAAAGCTGATAGTTTCGCAGAAGATGTTGATTATGCCCAGACAGTGAGATGGAATGGTGCTACCACACATACTATCTTAGATCTTCTAAGTTCATATAGATTGATAGGTATAGTATATAAAAGCTTTTTATAATTTAAGATTGATGTAATAGAAAACTTTGGAATAAATGGTCTAGATTGCTTGAACTTGACTGTACCCAGGATATCTAGAGTCCCAGTTATGATTATATGAAATTGCTCACATATTTTTCATAAGAAATAGAAGCTCTTAGATGTGAGAAATGTTGTTTCATTACCGAGCAGAGACTTTCACACAGTTTTGGTCTGAAGTATGATTAACAAAGCTGCAATAGTGAAAATGTTCAGAATATTTGCCTGGCAATATTTACATAAGTACTTTTACTTCCAGACAGATTAGGTAAACAAGGGTGCTAGACATGTAAGATACAGGAGGAGGCCACATAGAGGCACATTATTTTGGAACTGTGCAAAGTCAGCAATACTGAAGCAGGACATTTAGGATTTTTTTCTCTTGAATTAGATAATATTAGCAAAGAAGGTTGTGACAAGGAACTAAAAAGCTAAAATGAAGTAGTGTTTGAAGAATTTAAGCAACTTCTGTCTCAAGCTGCTAAAGTGGAATAAAGTTATTTTTCCAGGCTATCAGGACAGACATATCTTAGTATATGGATGTCAAGATTTAAGTGTCTAGGTGGATGAGGCAGAAATATATAAAGTTGATAATGCCAGGATAGCCTGGATCAGGGCAGAACTATTCTTACACCAGACATTTGAAGGGAAAGGGTGTGGTGGAAGGACTCACCTACTGTAGAAAGGCATAAGATACAAAATAATTAGAGAAGTTGAGAGACAGGAAAGTGAAAAAAGAAAATTAATCTTATAGATTCAGAGGTTCATAGTTCCTAATATGCATATCACCAAGAAGATGACTGAGAAGCTAAGCCCCATTGATCTGTACTGATGGGCAACTAACAATTAACAATACCCTATTAAGAATATTTTCCTCACATATCAGAGATGAAAATGTATCATCAGTCATATAGTCATCCACTCTGGATTTAAAGTTTGCTAAGGAAATATCCTGCTTTGTATGGAAAGGCAGTTTTTTTCACAAATTAGGAATTTGTTGGGTTGGTTACCTCTAGACCCATTTGGTGATGGTCATGGGTGAATACTAGACTAACTTCCCTGTACAGCTTGTAGATCAATATGCATGTACACCATTAAGAAACATTCTAGGAGCTTGCACAAGTGTATAAATACTGAGCATGTGTGAGCCTGACTGCAATTCTGTAGTAAGCTGTTGAGTTGTTCATAGGTTCATAGGTTCATACTAGGCTATCTGCCCTAGGGCATTTATAAGCCTAGCCAGAGTGTGTTTGGCTTTCACCACCCATTTTAAATTAATTTTGCTATGCCCTTTTTCGAGGTTAGTATACTGTGCCTCTGTCTAACAGTGACACAGAAGTGATAACCGGGGTAAACCTACGATCTCCCATCCACTCTCAAGATTCCTCTTGAAGAGAGTCAATGAGGGACTCTGCCTAACCTGGACTGGGATTTTATTCTAGAGTGAAGGGAGCCTCTGGGTTATGAATCTGTCCCTCCAGCATGTCCTATTTATTTCAGTGCTGAGGTTCAAGTCTCTCGAGCACGTAGCTTGATGGGTTTGGATTTTCTGAGGTGCAGCATGTCAGTTAATTTTGGGTTGGACATGGCTTTATACGTTAGGCACAGATCGCCTCTGAGCAGGCGGTATGCCACTGAGTAGAGCTGGAGTTTCTTTAACCGGGCAGCATATGGCATCTGTTTGAGCCCTTTGATCCTCTTGGTGAGGTACTTTTGGGGTCTTTCCAGTTGCTGCAGGTGTCTGGTAAGGTACATCCGAAAAGGGGCATTATACTCAATTATGGGCCTGATGAGGGATGAGTAAAGAGGCATGATGACCTCCCCTGATCTAGATGTGAATCCCTTCATGATTAGGTGGGCTATATAAAATGTTTTTCTAACCCCTTTGGCCACGTGGTTGTCAAATGAAGGATTGCTATCAACTTGGGTCCCCATGTCCCTAATTACTTCTTCTGTACATAATGGATTACCACCTATGTGGTAATTTGTGGGCACTTTGTTTTTGCCAAAGGGGATGACTATACACTTTTTGGCATTTAGCTTGAGGCCATGGCTCTGGCACCAGTTGTCTGTTTCTATGAGGCCCTTTTGGAGGATGCTTGTGTCGGCTGGAGAGTCGATTATGGCACCCACTTTGCAGTCATCTGTGAACTTGGTCAGCCACAGTCCTTCCGTGTTGGCCTGTACCTCCGAGAAATATATACTGAACAAGAGAGGTCCCAGGACTGAGCCTTGTGGGATGCCACTTGTAACTGGTTTGGAGTCTGACATGGCTCCAGCAATTCTACCCATGTGGGTTCTGTCCTTGAGCCAGTTTGCAACCCATCTAGTGACATAGGGGTTTATATTTAAGCTGGTGAGCTTATCTATAATGCCCGAGTGGGGTATTGTATCGAAGGCTTTGCGAGGTCCAGGTAGGCTGTGTGGACCACCTTCCCTCGTCAATGGCCTTGGTGACTGTTTCAAAGAAATCAACCAGGTTTAAGAGGCAGGATCTGCCCTTAACAAAGCCGAACTGGGTAGGATCCAGTGTCTGTAGGTCCCCAATATCTTTATTTATGAGGTCCATGATGATCCTTTCCATAGCTTTGCAGACCAAGCTAGTCAGGCTTATGGGGCGATAGTTTCCAGGATCCGTTGAGGCACCACCTTTGTGGAGAGGGACCACTGTTGCTGTACGCCACTCTTTGGGTACATATCCTGTAGTAAGGCTGAGATTGAACAGTAGTTTTATGTTTGGGTTTAGCTCTTCTTGGAGTTCATGTAGGACACAGCCCGGGACACCGTCTGGTCCCATTGATGCTGTGTTTTTTGCTTTGGAGAGGGCAGCTCTTACCTGACCATCTGAGATGTCAGGGGGGCAGCACTCTGCTGGGATAGATATTTGCCCTTTGGTGGGGAGTTTGCGCTGAACCTGTCAGCTAGAATGTTGGCAATGTCTGTGGGTTCGGTGTATTTTTTGTCATTTTGGACTAATTCTGAGCATATCTGGGAATTCCCACCCAGGTTCCTAACATAACTAAAGAAGGACTTGTGATTATCCATAGTGTCCTGTGCAATTTTTCTCTCGAAGCTGGCCTTAGACGATTTTATGAGTCCCCGTAGTTTTTTGCTAATACTGATCGGAGATGCCTTCCCTTTTTGGGATTTTGCTCTATCATGTAGTAGCTTCCTCCTTCTATTGTAGAGTTTGTTTGTGGCTGGGGTCCACCAGACAGGACGTCTGCCTTTGGAGGACTGGGTCTTGGTTTTATTTGGGATTGCATGATCCATGCATTCCTGAAGGTGTTCATAGAATGCGTTTATAAAGGATTCTGCGGTAAGCATGCATGTCTGTATAGTCTGTATAGTCTGTCAGTTAATCAGTTTGTTTCAGCGTGCAATGGACCAATTTTTGTTCTGAGTATCTATGTGCTATTAAAATAGATGATATTCTAGTAGGAGGTAATGATGAAGCAGAGTATGTCAAAAGCCTCAAGAAAGTTCTGGAAAGGGCAAGTGAAGTGAATCTTAAGCTGGATCCTCAGAAGTGCAAATTCAGGCTACGAGAAGTTCCTTATGTTGGTCATTTGTTTACCAGTTCAGGCTTATGATCAAATCCTTCCAAGCAAACAGCTATTCTTGAGATGACAGCTCCAGACAATGTTCAAGCCCTACAACATTGTTTTGGCATGGTTAACTATCAAGGCAAGTTCATTCCAGACTTAAGCCAACATTTAGCACTGCTTAGGGACCTAACATGCAAAGATGTATCCTGGTCCTGGTCAGAACAACACCAAAGAGCATTTGATGTACTGAAACAGAGAATTCCTAGCCCACCTAATTTAAGACATTATGATGTATCAGCTGACCGAAGACGCAGGTTAGCGAATGCATCTTGGTCGAGCTGTAAACACCGAAAAAGCAAAATATCGAAGCAGCATGTAAGCAAATTATTTCCCTGGGAAAGAATTTGCTTGGCCGCTTCAGTTGTTTGTCATTTTCGGCACTGTAGTGTGGTCTCAGAGTTGGTATATTTAAGTGTGGGGGGGGTGTGGTGTGAATCCCTCCACTTAATTTCATGTTTTAGTGGGTTTTTTTTGTTTTTTTTGTTGGAACAGCGATTTTTTTCCTTGGAAAAAAAATCGCTGCTCTGACAGTTCGGTTTTGTAAGCTTTCACTTACATGGGGTCGATTAATCACTGTTCGCTAACCCAAGCATTCGGTGATCTAATATAGACCCTGATGTTCACAAACCATTAACTGTTATTTGTGATGCTTCAAAATTTGGCTTGGTGCAATCAATCTTCAAGAGGGTAGACCAGTTGTTTATGAGCCAGAAATCTGACCCAAACTGAAATGAAGTATGCTTAGACTGTGAAAGAACTATTAGCAGTTGTGTTTGCATGTTCAAAGTTCCATGATTATATTTATGGTAAACCTATCCAGACTGAAACAGATCACCAACCTCTAGTCACTATTTTGAGAAATCCTATGCATACAGCTCCTGCCAGATTGCAATGCATGATGTTCAAATTGTAAAAGTATAATTTCAATCTTGTCTACACAAAAGGCAAACTTCTTTATCTTGCTGATACTTTTTCCAGATGACCCAGAAATACCACTGAAGAGCATGAATATGAGAAACTTAGAGCTTAGATGTCAGACAGACTCAGATCCAGTTCTTGAGAAGCTCAACCGCTTTATCAGTCAAGGATGGCCTTCATCGCAATCTTGCTTATCAGTAGAAGTGCAACCTTATTTTCCTTACAGAGATGAGATTTTGTTTGACAATGGTATCATCATGAAAGGTTCAAAACTGATTGTTCCAAAATCATTACAAGAGAATATTACTATCTTGCATTGTGTCCACCCATGAACTGATTCTAACAAAAGAAGGGTGAGAGGACTAGTATGTTGGCATTCTATGTCACAGGACATTGAGAAAGTACTTTCATCTTGTTCTGTATCTAATAGTACAAAGTCACATCAACAGAAAGAACCACTTCAGCTAAACCAGATTCCTAAGCTACTTTGGTCGGCAGTAGCTACAGACATTTTTGAGTGGAATGGTCAACACTACTTGGTGTTAGTAGACTCTTATTTCAATTGGTTCAAGGTTGACCTACTTCCTAATATAGCATCCACTAGTGTCATTACTAAGATGAAGCGTCATTTTGCAGTCCATGGTAGTCTGGATGAAGTTAGTTCTGACAATGGTACACAGTTTACAAGCCAGCAGTTCAAAAGATTTGCTGATGGGTGGGACTTTACTCATGTTACAAGTAGCCCTGAGTATCCATGGTTTGGCAGAACATGCAGTTCAAAGTGCAAAACAATTACTAGAGAAGTCAATATGAGACAATAGCAATGTTTTTCTTGAATCTCTTGAATCTCAGAAATGTTCCTTGTGATAAACGTCTTGGTTTACCTTTCACAAAGATTTCCATCGAGACAAACCAGAACCACATTACCAATTAGTAATTCATTATTGTTTACATGTGTTAAGAACAACAGATTGGTGAAAGCACATCTGTTAAAAAAGTGCTTATCCCATTAGTCGTATTATGACAAGTCCAACAAACCGCTCAATCTATTACGATTAGTGGATATAGTGAGGATGCAGACGTCCAAAGGTTTTGATTGGATTGGTGTCATGAAAAGTGTATGTCCAGAGTATCAAAGGAAAAAACATTAAAGACTAATACACGTAAGGTTCAGTTAAGGCACTTTAATTTACTTGCAGCAAGGAAACAAAAACATGCAAATACAAGGATTTGTCTAACTAACAGGAAGTATGTGTATTTTTATACTATTTTACAAGGCATGGCATTTTAAGCTGACGTAATCAAACACAACTTTTAGCATTGTTTTACAGCAGATGTTACTTTATATTTTTTGCTGACATGATTAGATTAGTGAGAAACTTTTTAGGAAAAAACAACCTGGCCTTGGTGATTATTAATCTGTTTACAAGCATCTATTGTACAGTGTTACTTTTCAAGGTACTTTTCTAATACAGATACAAGCAAATGCTGATTGCAGTTCATATTTTCAAGCAGGCTTTGTACTAATTATCTGTAACTTCTACAGCTGTGTATTTTTTTATGGCACAGCGGAACTTTTTGTCTAAGTTTTATACAAGTAGTATTGTTCTATTTATTATTTTCCTAACGCAAGCAGAAATCACCTTCTTAAATTTCCAAGGCACAAGCAAGATTTTAGCTAACAGTACAAGGTCAGAAAGCAACTGCAGTTTATACAGATTTATGCAGTATGAAATAGAATAAATGTGTTAACCCTAAGCTCTAAATGCACTAAGCATATTGCTAATACACACATTAATACATTTTTTTCTAACATTTCCCCTCATTAATACTTTTATTCTACTTTCAAAATAAGCATAAACAGTTTTTTTTTTTTTCCTAACCTCTTCCACTCAGGATTTGCAGTTAAGAGAGGCATTCAGTTTAGACTTATGAAAGCTTTTAAGTCTTTTAACAGTTCTTCAAACTCAGTACTTTGATATAAGGTTTTAGAAACCGACATGTCTAAAAGGTCTTTAATCAGTCTTTTCATGCAGGGGATACCACAACAAACACATACTCCCAGTAGGAGCATACATACACAAATGGCAATCAGGATGTTCATTAGGATGGTACCCCATCCCCCAAACCATTTTTGGAAAAAGTCTGTCAGTGGGTTTGTGCCTGGTTTGGTCATGGCCGACACTTGCTGAATTATCTCAAGATGATTGTCTATTTTGTGTTTATGGTCAGGAATATATGAACAGCATTTTTTTGGATTAAAGCGCACGTACCACCTCTCGCCGCCAGGGTGAAGTCAAGAGCCATGTGGTTTTGGAGCACTACAGTTCTCATAGCATTCAGTTTATCAGTCACCAATTCGAGAGCAGAAAAAGTTGCGTTGCTCATTACTTCAAGAAGTGTTGACAGTTTTTTCAGCTCCCAGATCGATTTCACTGCTCCATATGCTGGTAATATGCCTGCCCATGATACAACACTATCATTTAAGTCCATGTGTGTCAGTCCTTTGCCTAGAGAGTGATGGTCTTTCCAATGTGCATCGATTTGTCCCACTGGATTTACAGGTTTCTTGATGACTTTTCGGACATTTCGAATTTTCCCCATGAGGCAAAACTGCAGTGTGTCATATGGCCGGAACCAGGTAACCCAAAAAAACAACTGCCAGACCAATTCTCAGGTAACCATTTGTATGCCTTTCTGCCACACACAAAATAACAATCCTCTACTTTAGTAGTAACCTTGCTATGAATGTACACTCGCCCTGCATAAAACATTTTTCTTATAGACAGCTGTTTATAAAGAACAGAATTATGTTTTACTTCATTAAGTGTTTTGTGCATCAATCCAATAAATGAATCATAGTTTGTATTACAATAAAGATCTACTTTGTTACCTTTAATGTAACATCTATAAGGAACAGTCACATTGCAATTCCTCCAACCCACCTGAACAGTATCATTTTTATAAGAACACACAGTTCCCTTTTCTGGAACAGACAAGTGCAATGCTATTTTATCTTGTGCTGTAATGGTTGAGGTATCATAAATCAAATTCTCCCAGGTCTCATTGACCCCTAGGGGGACTGTAGTCATTAATAACCCCCCCCGTATGCTGCCGGCAAAGCTGTGCAAATCCAGCAATTCGAAACATTGAAAGACTCAGCATACACATATTTAATTGCCTGGTACGTGCTAAAGTTTGGATGCCAGTTTATGAGTAACACTTCACGTTTATTCAGTTCAGTCTGAATGGCTGGGAAAAGAAAAGGCCACAACAAAAAGATTATTGTCACTAATACAGTTAACAGGATGATTATGCAATACTTCTGAGGAAAGGGTTGTTCTGCATTCCTGTTTCTTCTGGACTCTATCATTTTTGCTCTTGGCATGTAACAAGATTTTTGTCTAGTTCAAAGTTTTTAACTAATTTACAGTGCGTCAGGTGGATCCAAGAGGCACGTTCAGCAATTTTGACTGCAGTGGGTGTTGACAAAAGCACTTGATATTGACCTTCCCACTTCGGAGACGCTCATTTTTTCCTCTTAACTATCTTCAGCCAGATCCACACTCCAGGGGGCACTGCCACTTCTGATGGTCTGGTTCGTTCTTTATCTGAAACAGAATTTAACTGCAACAAATGTTTAGAATTTAACAAATTACGCATATACTCTGCTAATGTACTGTCAGCTTCCTGGTCTGTGGGCATGAGAGATTTCCACTGAGGTATATAGTAAGCCCTTCCAAAGAGCTTTTCAAAAGGAGTCAATCCTTTTGCATTCGGAACAATTCTTATGCTCAGCAGTGCCAGGGGCAGACAGTACACCCAGTTTCTCTGCATTTCTGTCATTAATTTTCTTAGCTTACTCTTTAAAATCCCATTATGCCTCTCTACTAGCCCTGCTGATTGCGGGTGATACGCACAATGATTCTTTAGAGAAATACAAAAATGTTTACTTAACTGCTGTATGGTCTGATTCATGAAGTGTGTGCCGTTGTCACTGTAGATCCTTTCTGGAATGCCGAATCTAGGGATGATTTCTTTAACAAGAACTTTGGCCACAGTCATAGCGTCTGGATTTTTAGTCAGAAAGGCTTCCACCCATCTGGAAAACATATCTACAATGACAAGACAATACTTCTTTTTTCACATTTATTCAACTCTATGAAATCCATATAAATAGTATGAAATGGATACGGTGGTGTAGGAAAACCCCCTTGTGCATGGTGTTTATTACAGATGTGTCATAACAAACAACATTTTTTAGAATAGTTTGTAAATCTGTACATCGTGAACACTTGGTTCACCAGCTGTACCACCCCCCCCTATTGAGACATGGCACTGCCCATGACTCAACAAAGCTGCATATCTAAACAAATTAGACAGCAATATCGTTTTTTCTTCTTTAGAGATATACAGCCCCTTTTTGAGAATTGCTCCTCGTTTTACCCATCCTTGTTTTTCAGTTTGCATAGTAAGTGTTTGCATTGTCTTTATCATTTTTAAGTCTAAAATCTCAGAGGGTTGTAGTTTCTCATTTAAAATAAGTACTTCTGAAGCTGCCTGCTTTGCAGCTGTATCAGCTCTTGCATTACCTTTTGAAATCCTGTCCTGTTGCTTGGTATGTGCTGTGCATTTACAAATAGCTACTTTCTGAGGTAACTGAATAGATTTTAAAAGATCTAAAATAAACTGTGCATGATTGATTGGTTTGCCAGTAGATGTTATCATTCCTCGATTTTTCCACTGTTGGGCAAAAACATGTACAGTAGAAAAAGCATACTGGCTGTCAGTAAAAATGTTTACACATTTACCCTTTGCTAAGGTACATGCCCGTGTCAAGGCAATCAATTTTGCTGCCTATGCAGATAAACTGTGTGGTAAAGATTTCACTTTTATAATGTCAGTATCAGAAACTACTGCATATCTTACTAGGTTCTGTCCTGCAGGACCCCTTTTGCATGAGCCATCCACGTAGTATGTCACCTTGGCATTATCCAAGGGAACATCCATAAGATCTTTTCCAGGCAGTGTCTTTTGCTCGATCACCTGCAGGCAGCTGTGTGGTGTGCCATCTGCAGGGGTTGGGAGCAAGGTAGAAGGGTTCAAAGTTGTACATCGTTCAATTGTCATATGAGGTTGGCTCAACAATATAGTCATACAGGAAAGATGCCTAGCAGGGGAAAGATATGCTACCTTCTCTTGCAGTAAAATAATCGTGACTGCATGAGGCACTCTCAATGTGAGAGGGTGGAACAACACTACTGAGGCCGAAGCCTGTACTGCCATTGCAGCTGCAACTACTGCTTGTACACAGTGAGGTAAAGACCGTGCCACTGGGTCCAGTTGTGATGAATAATAAGCAATAGGGCGTTGCTTGTCCCCATGCTGCTGTGTTAACACTGATGTCATATAACCTTGCTTACAATCTATAGTTTGGAAAAAACATTTATGATAGCTTGGTAATCCCAGAATGAATGAGGACGCTATTAGCTGTTTCAGTTTGCAGAAAGCAGATTCTGCTTCTGGTGTCCATTGTAATAAATAATGTGCTGCCATAGGCTTTTTATAAATCAGGTTAGTCAACGGTGCAGATTCCAAGGCATAGTTTGGAATCCAACTCCAACAAAAATTAGTCGTACCCAGGAAGGACATAATTTTCTTCTTGGTAGTAGGTTTTGGTGCTTGCAAAATTGCTATTTTTTTGTCCTCATCTAATGTCCTACCTTCCTTGGATATTACATATCCTAGGTATTTAACTTGTTTTTTCCAAAGCTGCAGTTTATTTTTGTTTACTTTATGTCCTTCAGTGGCTAAAAATTGTAATAACGCTATGGTATCTTCTTTACAATCTTGCTGGGTGGGGGACGCCAGCAGGATATCATCAACATAAAGCAAAATCTGATTACCTCTTGGTGGGGTAAATCCCGCCAAGTTGCTTGCCATTTCTTGTGAGAATATTGTTGGACTTTCACAATACCCCTGTGGTAGTCGTGTATATGTATACCTTTTCCCCGGAAATGTGAATGCAAACCAATGCTGGCTGTCAGGGTGTATTGGTATCGAAAAGAACGCATTGCTGATATCTACAACAGAAAATATTTCTGTTGAGGTTTTAAATCATTTAACAAGGTGTGTGGGTCTGGCACTGTAGGTGCCCCTGGTATTACTGCATCATTTACAGCTTGTAAATCTTGGACCATACCCCACTCTCCATTCGCTTTCTTAACAGGAAATAAGGGTGTGTTACATGGTGAATCAGGAGATTCCACCAGCACCCCTTTCTTAAGTAAAGCTGCTATAATAGGTTTGATTCCTACCTCTGCATCTTTTCTTAAGGGATACTGTCTCTTTTGTGGTCTAAATGCTGACTTTGGCATAATAGTAACTGGTCCTGCTGTACAAATAAGTCCTACATTTGATTTTTCTGTTGACCAGAGATTTTCTGGTATATTTTGTAAGGCATTCTTTTTCTCCTTCAATAGGAGTGCTAATCAGCTGTCTTTGATAGACTGCAAGTGTACAGCTGAGTGGGTCTGAGTTATCCAATTCAGCTTCTGCATTTGTATTCCTTGTTCTGACAGTTTTAACTCTGTCTGTTTTTTTCATCTGGTGGCATTTTTTCCTAAGTCTACCCATTTTACATTTTTGTCCTTAGTCAAGCTAACATGTGGTAATCGATTAGATTTATAGAGTGCAAAGAACTCCTGGGGCAATGAACAGCTGGCTACACTGTTTCCTTTTGTGTCCCAGTACAGATTACGTAATACCAATCTGTTTGCACGATTTTTAAACAATTTTTGCTCATATTTTTTATCAGGTCCTGGTGTATTACAATAATACAGAGTACAGTGCAACAAATGTTGTTTATTAATGTCAAGGGAGGGGAACTTGCTGATGGCTAGGTTCATCAACTCCTCGGTCACTGCCCCTGGACCAGTTGTAACTAAGTTTTGGCTGTACCAATAAAATATTTTACCTTTTGATTGCACTGCAAAGGTGTTAATTTGTTGCTGTGCTTTTATACCCTGCATAGTCAGAACTACTGCTCTACCAAATAACTGCATAAGATCTCAGCCCAAGAGGTTTACTGGGCATTTTGCAGATACAACAATTTTGCTTTTCTGGGTCAATCCTGAAACAGGATCATTTATCACAATATTATGGGAGAGGGGCTCCCGATACAGCTGTCCATTAGCTGCTTTTACTAATATGTAATCAGGTGACTCTGAATTTTCTGGCAGTTTGGAGGGATGTACCAGGGTCCGTGATGCCCCTGAGTCACACAAGAATCTGACTTCCCTCCCTTCTACCAGGAGTGTAACCTCTGGTTTTGTGTCTGATAAATAGAGCTCTAAGCTCAATAAAGCCAAATGTAATATTTCATTTTCTTCACTATCCGTGACTTCTTGCACTTCCTCTATTTCTTCTATCACATTCTCTACTCCCTCTATCACATACTCATTTGTCCTTTCTCTGCTATCCCTTTCTAGTGATTCCTGACTACCATATAGTCAGCCCTCACCCTCCTTATCCTCCGTGGTTGCCTTTTTGTTTTTCTTGCAATCCCTTGCCAAGTGTCCTTTCTTACCGCATTTAAAACATTCACCCCTTTTCTTTCGCCCTTCAAAGTCCTCTGATCGTTGATCAGATTGTTTGTTTCCCTGGGCATTTTTTTTGCCCTTTTTCCCGGACTGTACTACATAAACTTCTGCTCCATCTTTTACAGAAAATACTTGGGCTTTCTTTTTCTTTTTGCTATTAAAATGCCTTTTGGCATGTCTAGCATATTCAAGCAATGACAGTAACCTGCTTGTACGATGATCTACCATATGTTTTGTAATAAAGCTGCTTATAGGTGCAATACTGCATTTCAAAAATCCATTCTTTAACTGCTGCTCATATGGGGAATCATGTGTCTGATCTTCAGGAACCTGCATTCCACAATGGTTACTAAAACATTTTAATAGTCTGACATAATATTGATCAATAGCTTCACCTTCCTGTTGGATGCATTGATTAATGCAAGTCCAGTCTGCCTAGGCTTCCATTTTTCAGAGATTCGGTCTGTAAGACCTTTCACTCTGTTGTCTAACTCTGCGCTGCTATGTGGGAGGGGCCTGAGCGCAATATCATGGGGATTCCAGTCGCCACTAATCATCTGCCAATCTGATCCCACAATTTGTCTGACTACTTTTTTTACCTCTTCACCATTTAAATTATGTCAGCCTCATTCCTTGCAAATCTTCTAAGAACTTTCTAAAATTAACTTTTGGATGGGAAATTACCTCAGTGGCTTTCCAGATGTCTTCCGGAGTCCAGGGTCTATACACTAGAATAGTTGGGTCCTGACCTTCTTGCCCTGCCTGAGGATTAGGCACTTCTATAAGTGGGCATATTTCTTCTTCACTCATAAATCATGAATTTCTACCCATTTGATATAACTCAATGTCCCCTTTTGAGTTTCCTGCCCATGTTTGAGACCTGGTCTTGACGGGATCTCTAACAAACGGTTTCGCTTTTGTCGTGTATCTATTTACAGTGACAGCAGGATATCGCAGGGGTGGACTAATTTGTTCACTTGCCTCATATTCTAGTAAGGGAGGTGAAGGGGCTGACGCTATTACTAAGTTATTGTCCTCCTTATCTAAAAACATTGTTTTTGAATTATTACTCTTTTGTTCCCTTCGGTTTACTTCCTCAATCCACCTGTGTGCCTGAGGAATTCCTAATTGACGTTGCTTTTTTACCCGACGTCTAGAATCAGTTTTAAGCTGTTTGACAAGTTTGACAAGTGAGGATTTTTTTAGTTTACTGTCAAATTCATACTTATTAACCCATTTTGAGTAGTATTTAATATTATCAGCATGCTGTGTCTGCATGTATTTCGCATCTTCAGTTAACGGTGGATTTTGGAACCTTTTTGTACAATTATTACCCATTTTGTTCTACCCTTTTAATCGTTACGTAACTCCTTATTTTTAACATGGTACCACTGATATTTTTATAGTCTCTTCAGAATGACTGCCTACTTGCTCTGTTTCCCTGATCTATGACAAAACAGCAATCTTTCTGTCCCTGACTTATAAATAAAGTCTTAACAGAACAAATACAAATCTAGTCCCTGATCTAAAACAGATAAAGAAGGTAGATTCACCTTACCTGAGCCTTCATGATTGATCACCTGGTTCGAGTAAACCCGTCCTTCAGTCGCAGATCAGAAAGTGGCTGGCCTCTTTTGTATGATAATTCAGTCAGAGGACTTTTCAAATAAGAAGAACTAATGTGGTTTCTTCCCCGTACGGTTTCAAGCCACCTGGCCTGTCTGATCCGAGGCGGAGTGAAGGTTTCCGGCTCGAAGGACCAATCTGTCAAAGGAAAAAACTTTAAAGACTAATACACGTAAGGTTCAGTTAAGGCACTTTAATTTACTTGCAGCAAGGAGACAAAAACATGCAAATACAAGGATTTGTCTAACTACTAACAGGAAGTATGTTTATTTTTATACTATTTTACAAGACATGGCCTTTTATGCTGACGTAATCAAACACAACTTTTAGCATTGTTTTACAGCAGATGTTACTTTATATTTTTTGCTGACATGACTAGATTTGTGAGAAACATTTTAGAAAAACAACCTGGCCTTGGTGACTATTAATCTGTTTACAAGCATCTATTGTACAGTGTTACTTTTCAAGGTACTTTTCTAATACAGATACAAGCAAATGCTGATTGCAGTTCATATTTTCAAGCAGGCTTTGTACTAATTATCTGTAACTTCTACAGCTGTGTATTTTTTTATGGCACAGCAGAACTTTTTGTCTAAGTTTTATACAAGTAGTATTGTTCTATTTATTATTTTCCTAACACAAGCATAAATCACCTGCTTCTCAGTAAATTTCCAAGGCACAAGCAAGATTTTAGCTAACAGTACAAGGTCAGAAAGCAACTGCAGTTTGTACAGATTTATGCAGTATGAAATAAAATAAATGTGTTAACCCTAAGCTCTAAATGCACTAAGCATATTGCTAATACACACATTAATACATAGTTTTCTAACAAGAGCTAAGATCATACATTGTGGAGTTGAAAGGAGCATAACTTAGAACCAGAAACATCTGGTACCGGTGTCCAAGCCTGTATTGCAGTATCATACCCGAGAGAAAGATTTTATATCTGAGAGTGAGTTATCCAGAGTTCTAGTTCCAAAAGATGTTGCAGTAAATATTCCTGTTCCTGAGAAGAATCCCAAAATTGTTGCTAAACTCAGTTCTAATCACTATATTACTAGAGCAGGTCACATTTCCAGACCATGTTCCAGATGCACAGCAACTTGAACATAAGAACATGAATGTTGTGTTTATTTCTTATTGTCTGCACAATTGCATATTACTTTTCAAATGTAATTATACTGTGGACAATTCATTAAAGAGGGAGGATGTAGATCAATAGGTGTACACCTTTAAGAAGACTTCTGGGGGCTTGCACCAGTGTACAAATATTGAACATGTGCACGCCTGACTGCCATTTTGTAGTAAGCTATTGAGATATAAGCATTTATGTCTGTATAGTCTGTCAGTTAATCAGTTTGTTTATATTTTGTACTGCTGCTATCCATCCTGATGTGTTTCTTTGTAATAAAGCATATAAACAAACTACCCCACCTGTTAGTATTTTATGGGAAATAAAACAAGCAACAGAGCTGTTTTAAGCCTAGTCAATAGCCTGAGACCAGAATCAAAGCCTGTACCCTGTGCTTGTGAGGGAAGACCTTGACTGATATGCCAAACCACTACCTGAAGTACAGAAGTTCATAGCTAAGTATTAGGCTAGCTGTCCTTGTGGGCCATTTTAAGCTTAGCTTCATTTCCAGAGGTAAGAATCAAACTGTGTATTATGTGTTTGTGAGGTAAACACCTTAACTATTACACAAGTAGTATAGGTTTAGGTCTCTACAGTGGGTGTTTGCTTTCCCACTGGTGCTGTTTAGGAGAAGGCATTCTTTTTTTTTTTTTTTTTTTCTTACTTAAGAAGTTTTTATTAATTTTCTTCAAGATATAATAAATAACTTAGTAATGTTAGATAATGATATAATGAAATAAGCAAGATAACATTACAATATACAATGTTTACATACGTCTGAATAGAATTATAGAATGAACCAATCTGATCAAATTTGAAAGACATTTAAACAAATGTTCTCCTTCAACTGTTTTCTTCTTTAAGTAGGGTCTGAGTCTGTTCTAAGTGTCTCAATAAGAAATAGTACCTTCTTCCAAGGGTTGTTGGACCATGCTTTAGGAGTGATCCTTAGTTCTTTAACTTTGACTTCCATTGTTGCAGTTTCTTTCAGTAACTTTAAAAATTCTTCCAGAGAAGGTTCAGAAGTAGAATTCCACTTTCTAGTGATGTATTTCCTTGCAACCGCTAGTATGGTCTATAGTAAGTATAGGTCTTTTTTGTTCAATTCAGTTCTTTCATTAATATTCAGAAAAATTAAAGATTTAGTTAATGTAAACATGCTGTAAATAAAACTTGAACAAATCACCAATATCTTCCCAGTACTTTTTAAGTTTAATGCAATCATAAAATATATGTACCCAATCTGCATTGCATACTATAAGACATCTCCAACAGGTAACATTATTGAAAGAGTCAAATTTGACTAGATTATTGGGGGTATAGAATGATCTGTGCAGAAATATCCACATGAATATTCTCCAGTATTGTATATTAGATGTTAATTTGATACAATATAAAAAGTTTGTTTTATTTTTCATGGATAAATTTAATGAATGACCATTGATAATAAAGTCCCAAAATTTTTGTTGAACTCCGATTTTATAGATAATTAGTAGTTTATATAATTTAGAAGTTATATTTTTCAAATTATTTATATATATATATATATATATATATATATATATATATATATATATATATATATAAAATATCATCTGGAAATTTTAAAAAAATAGGTCTAATTTAAAAAGAGAATTGTTTATTATTCTGCATAGATCTTGTGTATGTGTCAAAACACTTTGGAGAATTAGTCAATCTGCAGGTGAGATTTCATAAGTAGTAGTTATTTGTTCGCTATCTGCTATTCTTTGGTTAATAATACAGTGTTGCCAACAAGTAAAGTTGTTTTATTCCCATGTATTAAAAATATCTTTGCGCATTGTATTATGAAAGTTTTTCACGGAACTGTAAAGAATTATGAGATCCATCCATGTTTTTATATCTGTGTTGGCAATAACAAATTCCCTGAAAGTATTAAAAATGTAATTTGTAAAATTTAGATTAGTAGGCTTCGTAAAATTATATTGAATTCCCATAGATAAGATCTGTCATGGTTTATTAATTTTATTATCTAAGTTATAGTTTTTTATTATAGGATTTTCATTTAAATAAATAATGGCATGTACATTTTTCCAGTTAGATGAATAATTTGGGTCTATTCAATTTATGATTATTCTAAATATAGAAGTTTTTATATAAGTCTCTAAGTCTGGAAAGTTAAATCCCCCTCTATCCCATGGTTTAACATGATGAATGAGAGAGCTACTCTATTTTTATTAGGGTACCCAAGAAATTTTAATAAAAGTGTATTTATTTCTTTTAGAATATGTTTTTCTGGAAGCTTAGGAATGGCTTGAGCTATATGTAAAACATTTGGTAGCAATATCATTTTTATTATTTGTAATCTAACTTCAAAAGTTAAATATATTTTGTTCCAATTAGCTATATGGCTTTTTATATTGTTTAAAATATTATTATAATTTGTAACAAGTTTTTTTCTATATTTTTACATTGAACAAAGCCTAAATAATTTAGGGTTGAAACTTGCTTGCCTACTATATGATTCCCTTCTATCAGACAATCATTATTCCTGTTCAATATTAATAAATTTGACTTTGCTTTATTGAAGTAAAGTCCAGACATTAAAAAAAATGTTCTACTAGTTCATCTAATTCTTTTATAGATTATTTTGAGTCAGATAGTGTAAGAGGAATGTCATCTGCAAAAAAACACAATTTTGGAATCATACTGGCCATTTAAATCAATACCTTTTATTTTCCTATTGGAATGTACTGAAGAGGCAAATAATTTAATCACTAGTGCAAATATGATAGGTGACATCGGACAGGCATATTTTGTTCCTTTTGTTAGAGCTATTGGTTCAGAAGTAAACGGTCCTAATTTAACATAAGCTAAATTATTTTTATATATGTTTTTATTAATGAAATAAAGGGTTGAGGAAAATAATAAAGTACTATTATCTTAAATAAATATTCCAAATGTAGTGAATCAAAAGCTTTTTCTATGTCCAATGTTATTATTAGGGCTTCCTTTTTTTCTCTATTTAGTATGTATATAAAAGTTAATACTCTTTGAATGTTATCATATGTGCATCTATTGTAAATAAAACCTATTTGGCCCTCATTTATGGCGTAGGTCAGAGATTTTTTTTGATTCTATTAACTAAGATGGACATAAAAATGTTATAATCATTGTTGAGTAGAGATATTGGTCTGTAAGATTTGCATTGCATGGGATCTTTATTTTCTTTTATAATGGGTGTAATTAGTGCATATCTCCATGGCAGTGGTATAGTATTGTGTGACTGAATTTCTAATAAAGTTTTGTGAAACACTAGGATTATGGATGTTGGAAAAATGTTATATAGCTCAATTATGATACCATCTAATCCTGGCATTTTGCTGCATTTACTTTCTTTGATAACATCTGTGATTTCTTTATGTGGAATTTGTTTTTGGATATCTAATTTTCATTTTTCTGGAATTTTATTAACATTGTTAAAGTTAAGTTCTATATTTGGACAAGTGGTTTGAGATTTATTACTTCCAAAATGTTCCGCATAATGATGTTTGAAGGCTTTAAGAATTTCACTTATATTTTTTCTTCCTTCATGAATGATATTAGTAATGTTATTTTGTCTGGATTGCCTTTTAATTCTAGCTACTAAATTATGCATATGTCTTAGTGATATAGATGAAGAGTATAGTTTTAGTTTTTCTAATGCTATTTTTTGTTTAAATCATCTATATTTTTTATTAGTAGAGGTATTTGATGAGGAATTGTTGTTAATTTTTATACCTTTTTTTTTGTATACTGTTTAATTCAGACACCCATTCTTTTGATTTGTTTTTGAACCATGCAAGAATTTTATATAAATATATATATATATATATATATATATATATATATATATATATATATATATATGGGTTCATATGAATTCATCGACATGTTAAAAGATCGACATCCACATCGTCCAGCCGAAATAACCGACAACTGAAATAACCGAAATTTCACATTACCGACAGTGACATCTCCGACAAACACGCACTGACGAATAGAATGCTCCCAACAGCTTCAGAAAACTCCTTCCCGTACTCAACCATGTTTAACATGTATATGTAAAAGAAAATCCTGTAGCAGTAATATAGCTTCAATAAAATCCCCAGGTTGTCAGCACATTGAAACCTAGTCTGCAAGGTGAACAGTCGCTTTACTAACAGCATTTGCCTTTCATAGTACGTTGCGATAACATATTTGTTCAATGCAGAGAGCATATCGCTATAACTAACGCGACTATTTATCCTGTGTAATTACTTTCCATTTCCTAACTAACTGGACATGTTTATTCACGATTTACTAATTTAACATAGTTTTATTTTGTATGTATGCACTTTGCTTTCTGTGGCTTTAAATAGTACAAAGTCACTTGTAGTATGGAAAGCAAAGTGCATGAGCATAAAATAAAACTATGTTAAATTAGTAAATCGTGAATAAACACGTCCAGTTAGTTAGGAAATGGAAAGTAATTACACAGGTTAAATAGTTGCATTAGTTATAGCGATATGCTCTCTGCATTGAACAAATATGTTATCGCAACGTACTATGAAAGGCAAATGCTGTTAGTAACGCGACTGTTCACCTTGCAGACTACGTTTCAATATGCTGACAACCTGGGGATTTTATTGAAGCTATATTACTGCTACAGGGTTTTCTTTTACATATACATGTTAAACATGGTTGAGTACGGGAAGGAGTTTTCTGAAGCTGTTGGGAGCATTCTATTCATCAGTGCGTGTTTGTCAGAGATGTCACTGTCGGTAATGTGAAATGTCGGTTATTTCACTGTTCGGTTATTTGGAGTCGACGATGTGGATGTCGATCTTTTAACATGTCGATGAATTCATATGAACCCATATATATATATATATATATATATATATATATATATATATATATATATATATATATATATATATATATATATGCTTTCAAGATATCCCATATCATTACTATATTTATCTCTTCAGTATATTTAGTTTCCAAATAATATTGAAGTTCCATAATTAACCAGGGTTTAAATTATTTTAATTTTGTAATATAAGCTGGTATTATAGTTACAAAATTTACCCCAGGATTCAGGAAAAGTCAGTTTCCTTGCAGGAAAGTGTAGGAGCTCCTGCATGGAAAATGGCCACCGAGCCATCCAGGAAAGTACCGTTTTCATGTGCACGAGCAGCCCTACATTGTTCCTGCATGGAAAGTCATGTGGGATGCAAATCACCTCATTTGCTGCTAAAAAACATGCAAATAAGATGATTTTGCAATCCATGATGTTGGCCAGACTCCGTGCAGGAATAGTGTCAGAGGAGAAATGTATTCAGTTAGTAACTGAACACATTTCTGCATCTGAGCAAACAGAGGCAGGACAGCTCATGGAAAGCATGTATTACAGTCAAATGCACATGCCAATGGCCAAATATAAGGCCATTGGCATTAATAAATGTTTATTTTTTTTTAAATTAAACTTTTGTTTTTTTTTTTTTGGCTGATCACGGCTGTTTAAGCTTAGGGCAGTGGCGCCAAAAATTAAAAAAAAAAAAAATGAGAAAAGTCAATTTTAAGATAATTCTGCATTTTGCCATTATAGTCAATGGCATGCAGAATGTAAACAATACCAGGGAGCACTGGTTGTCAATGGAAAAGGGTCTGTCTAAGTGCAGTAACTAAGGACTTACACACTGGGGTATGCAAATGAGGGGAGTTACACTGAATCACAGATTTCCTCAAAGTGTCAGCTTGTACCTAACCATGTAGGTGCAGCAAAACAACAGTACAAGTATAAGAGCTGAATGACTTCATAAGGGGGTGTGTCATGCTTGCTGTAAGCTCATTGGAGCTCTGTGGACCGTGTTTGCCCTTAGCTAAGCACAGCTAAGGAAGTGGGTGTGTCTGAGGCTGTATTGTCTTAATCTATGAAATGCAGAGTGTGTTCGTGTCGAGGGAGGGCCATTTCTACTTAAATGTGCTTGCATTAGCTAAACGGGTATGCGCTGTGTGCAGCAGGCATTAAAAAAAACACAGTAAATAGCAGAACTGTTTACATTTGAGCACTGGGTATGCATGGCGTGCCACGGGGCTTAAATAGGGTGGAAGTGGGAAAGGGAAACAGCAGTAGGAAAGCAATCAAGGAGAACTAGCTCAGCTGGCAGGTGTAATGTATCAGACTCAACCAACTACACATGCAGTAGCCCAGCACCCTAATATAAACTATGGAAAAACCCTACAGACTGTTTTTAACCCCACAAACTCTACACCACTGGTGTACACAGATAGGGGATTTTTTTACTGGCAAAAATTACTAAATATGTTAGAGGCTGCTGCTTCTTTACTCCATCAATGTGTGCTAGAGACTGAGGGTGGTGAGGAAAAGAATGCTGACAAGTGACCCACAGTGAAGAGGAGGAGAAGAGTGTACAGACCCAGCGTAACCTACCAGGGCCTACATGAACTGGAGATAGTAGAGCACTATAGGGTGGACAGGGACATTCTTTTGCAAATCATTGAGCTGTGCTGGCCACGCCTTACACACAGAACTAATAGAAGGGAACCCATCCCAGTAGATACCAAGGTATGTCTAGGCTTAAGAATACTAGCCACAGGTATCTTCCAAAGACCAACATGGGATATCATGGGGGTTTCACAGGCATCAGCATCCAGTTACTCCACCAGTTCCTGGATGCCATGACACAACATGCCAATGAGCACATATATTTCCCCATTGTCTGTTGGTGCTGACAACACGTATGCATCTCTTAATACCCTGAGGTAGTTGTTGCTATAGACTGTATGCACATCCACATCAAAGCACCACCTGGTGAGTGGGTTAGGGTCTACATAAATCGCAAGGGCTTCACATCCATCAACTGGTAGGTCATGTGCAATGCCCAGGGCATTATCATGAATGTGTGTGCTGGCAGCCCTGGAAGCTATCACAACTCCCACATCTGGCATTGCTCACAGCTGTATCAGGCATTTTCCAGGGGGGGGACATCCCATATGGCCATCTAGTGGGGGATGCTGGCTATTCACTGGAGCCGTGGCTGATGACACCCACCAGAAATGCACACACACCCCCGAACAAGAACACCATAATGAGACACACACACAAACCAGGATCATTGTAGAGCATGTGCTTGGCATGCTCAAGTCACGGTTCCACTGCCTTGACATATCCGGTGGAGCCTTACGGTACTCTCCAGTTACATGTACACAAATGTTCAAAGTATGTGCCATGCTACACATTAAGAACCTGTGGAAATGCTGCAGCAGGAACAGAACTGGGCAAGGCCACAGAGCCCTGCACCATTGCCAAGGCCAGCACAAGGACAGAGGGACTCGGAGGAGGAACATCCTGAGGCTGCCCCTGTAGGTAAAAGGAGGCATGCACGGTATGCCCAGGCCTTGCCAAAGAAGCAACGCATAGCACACACACTGACACTGTAGGGACCCAGGGACTGATCCCTCTCTTCAACTCACAAATGCAGTAAAATGGATGCCAAACATGATAATACCTGAGCTTTACCATGTACAGGGAGTGTACTATGTGCATCCAACATAGTCATCCTTCCAGCACTGTCCTGAATACTGGCCCACCAACAAGGTAAGTCACTCTTCCTATCAATTACTGAATGGAGTAGTATGTTCTCATACTTGTATGTATGATATTGATGCAAGCATGGAAGGGAATTGGGTGGCTGAATGGGATAGCAGAAAACAGCTATATAGGACAGCAGGAATTCATAACAAATGCTGGTGTCAACATACTAGGCAGGACTACACAAGGTGGCAACCCCCACTGCAGTACATGTGATGGCCCAAAGAACTGTGGGTGTCAATAGGTAACACACGTGGATGTCAATGAGGGTCACATTTCCACTATCAGCCTCACCCATCAGGACAGGTGTAGATGGCAATGAAGAAAGGCTGGGCTAAGGCCCCCATATGATGACAACGGTGAACAGCCCTCCACTAGACTTATACAGACATACTACAACAGGTCTGGCAGTTGCATTTCAGTTCTGAGGGGTAAGAAGCCTGAAAGTGAAATATATGCCATTAAGATATAACATGTGTACTCTACTGATATGCCTCCTGTCTGCATGATAGGTCACAATACAATATGAAATGGAAGCCAATAGATTAACCAAAATAGCAGTACAGTTATTTCAAATGTTAAAGTCTGCAAGTGTGCACACTCCTCCACAATCACATGTAGAAATGCAGTAACATATGGCCTGCAGCACTCTCAAATGGTCTGCAGTCTGCTGGAAATGGCCCATACCTCACCCATAGTACCAATGTATGGAATGTCAGGAGGTCCCAACTAACAATCTAACAGTAAACAGAAAACAAATGCAAGGTGATGTTGACAAATGCAAGTAGAATGCCTCCTCATGTCCTACTGCAAGGACTGTTGATCAGGCCATAAATAATACTGGGATAAAGGCCCAACTATAGGGATACTTCTGAGATATTGCTTACATACTGTTAGGTGGAGGAAAGAACAACAGAGGGGGGGGGTTGTAAAAGCATGGATGTCATGGATTGTGTGGTCTGAAACTCCAATGTCCACCCATACTTCTCTCGACTGCAAACCCATGAAATAATAGCCACAAAACCACTTGTAAACCACTGGAGTGTATCTGTACAGCTGAGAGGTATAGCCTCGGTAGGATATGGCCATTCTGTAAGGTTGAGAAAAGTACAAGGAGGGGAACTCCAGCCAGCATACTAACAAGGTGCTGCACCATTTACACAGAACCAGCAGTCTATTGTCTGCAGCAACCCTTCCACAATGGCAGGTGTGTGCCAGAATGTGTAGTCTATATGTCGCAGAATATTGGTTTAAGCTTCATTCATCTTGTATTTCCCAGTAAATAACTGTAAGCAAAGAATGATAACTGTCAGTAGCTGATGACATGAAACATCACAGTGTAAAAGAGTACATATGTCAGAATATCTATGCTACAATCTAACATGTCACACAAACAACACAGACAGCAATAGTTACAGTATCCCCTGTATGTTAAGCCCATTGTGTCTCCATATTGGCAACCTATTTACAGATATCCTGCAGAAACAGATTGCTAGGTGTACCTGTAGCACACAAAACCCTGAACTTTTCTCTAACCCTTCCTGCAATGGATGGACACACTCAATATAGAAGATCATACTGGGCATGCTCCTACACTTAGAGAAATGAAGCCCATGTCTCACAACACAGTGAACTACAGATATCGGTCATTAGCAGCTGTCTGTGCACACACACCAAATTGTATACCATTGATACTTCACACACTCACATTGGATAGGAATATACACACACATATCTAAGGCCATCATAACATAATATGTCAAACATACACACACAGATATGTGGGGAAGAAAAAGACATGCAATGACAGAGAGAATCCCATTATGAGGCCTGCCCCACCCACTACACATCCCATTGGCCTATATTACATGATGTGCTGATGTCATTCACTGTATAAATACCATTGGTTAGACCTCAGCCCTATAGTGTCAGTGGTGCTTGTGATAACTGTGTAACACTACAGTACAAATAGGTATTCATGTAGCAGCAGTAATTTCAGTCCTGTCAAATGTAAAGTTGTGTGTGAGTGTGTCTGTTTGTTTCCAGATAAATGTGGTTGAGAACATTCACACTCACTAAATCTCCTGTACTCCTCCTTCAGCACTCCTGCTGATGTCACTCACCTTCACAGATACCTTTGGACGGCTCCTCAACATATAACCTCCATGGTGCTTGCAATATCTGCGTAATATTATAGTGTAGCCAACTAGTTAGGTAGGGGTTCCAATCCTAATCCTGGCAATTGTAAAAATATGATTGTTTGTGTGAGAGAGTGTCTGTATCCTTATAGAGACCTGATTTTGTGGTCATTCACACTTAAATCACTTCCCTCACCCCTCTTTTAGCACTGCTGATGATGTGACTTACATTCAAAGATACCTGTGGACAATTCTGCAACATATAATTTATGTGGTGCTTGTGATAACTGTGTAATACTGTAGTGTCGCAAACTAGTTAGTTAGGAGTTCTAATCCTGCTCCTGGTACCTGTGTAAATATGAGTTGAGTGCATGCATCCTTGTAGAGACCTGAATTTGTGAACATTCACAATTACAACACTTCCCTTACCCCTTCTTTAGCACTGCTGCTGATGTGACTCACCTTCAAAGATACCTTTGGACACCTTTCTAGCATAGAAGCTCCATGGTGCTTGTGATAAATGCAGAACAATGTAGTAGCAATAACTACATAGCAATGGGTTTAAATCTCAACCCTGGCAAATGTTTGTGTGTGCACATATGTATGTCAATACCTCAAGGATTTTAGCCCCATTTACACCCGGTATACATCTCAGTGTCTGACTTTAGCAGTCCTGCAGATATCATCCACCTTAGAAGAACCTGGTGGTAACCCACCTTGACAAATGTAAATGTATGTGTAGGGTAAAATATTTTTTGGAATCTCACACCCACTACATCACCCAATGCCAGTATTTACAAGGGCTGGTAATGTTCCTCACCTTAGAAGTACATTGGGACAACATCCATCCTATAAGCTCTGTGGTGCATGTGATAAACGCATTACACTGTAGTAGAAAAACATAGCTAGGTAGTGGTTTGAAACTCGGTACTGGCAAGTGTGCGTGTATCTGTCATCAGTATCTTGTGTGGGGGTCAGTGTGATTGTGTAATAACAGGATCCATTGGGGGTGGATTTTGCTACATTATTATGTTGGGGACCTATGTTAAGGTCAACAGTTATTGAACACCGTAGAGGTTGGTGTTGACAATCCACAGCCCTAAATGTCTAGTGCCATGTGCAATGACTATGTAACAGTACTGATTAGTGAACAATATAGGCAACCCTTCTATTACTCAAAGACCACTCTCCACCCACGTATCATACAGAAACACACTTAGCTAGGCAACAGTCAGTATATCGGTAGTTCCCCTACATATTGCCACACAGATAGTACCCACGGTGTGATTGCAGTGGACTACATGCCTTTTGACCGCAACAGTGCCACTGACATCAGAAAGTAATTTGATGTGTTACATCTCCTGACTGTGTGTTATCCAGCAAGTAAAAGGACATGGCACCCTGTTCAATCCCCTCAGTAACCCAATCAATGTGTACAGTGGCCCTTTTGCCATGTTCCCCACTGGACGCCTGCAACAACTGTAGAGTCTTCAAATTTACACCACAAAGGGAATAGCATGCCTTATACACATGCCCTGTATGGACAGACACCACTAACTCCACTGAATACCTATATCATACTGTCAGTGTAGGTACAATCACTACCTCAGTTACACAGCCAGGTCTCCCCAAATGAGGTCAGGAATGCTACATCAGAAGATACCAATCTGTCCACACAACATGCCCCAGAGGTCTCAAGCACACTTTCACACGTCAAAGAACATGCATGTGGGACAAGTGCACAACCCAGACACTGTTCATGTTATGGAATCTAGATCACATATATGGAAAGTAGTGCACATCACTGGCCACCCACAAAAGAAACCTGGCTGAGTGGATGGGGAATACAATGCCCACCCCTGGGGACCACTCCAGTGACTATACTCCTAAGCCACACTGGGGACTATTGTCATGTGGCCTGATGCCAAGGTGTTCCCTTGGGCTAGCCTTGTAGAGCCTTCAGGCCCATTCACCTACTCCACACCTATAAAGCAATGGACCTATGGATCTCAGTACTGGCAAGTGTGTGTGGTGTGTGTGTGTGTGTGTGTGTGTGTGTGTGTGTGTGTGTGTGTGTGTGTGTGTGTGTGTGTGTGTGTGTGTGTGTGTGTGTGTGTGTGTGTGTGAATAGTAATCCCAGTGTGTTTGGTTGATGAATATCCCCTGTGGCTGTGGTTATTAGAAATTGGAGGTGCGTCCAAACCAGAACATGTACCATTCCCCATTTTACAATGATTGTTGTACATCAACATGTACCTATGTACAACCCTCAGCCCTATAATATGTGAGGCATAAGGAATTACTGTGTTACAGATCGGGAATTACCGTACACATACTGTACCCTGCCTATGACATGGTGGATGTGTCACCACACTGACATACCCTGTGGCCTTGCTGCAGGGCCACATCCTGGTGACATACAGACACCAAGAATGGAAATGGTATACAGCATGTGAGAACACATTCACTCAGCACTTCACCTGTGGGGGGAGAGAGGCATAAAGCTGGCACTGAATGTGTTGTGAAGACTGTGGCCAATATCTGTTGTCTCAGGATAGGTATTAGCTTTGTGCAGTAACTCACAGCACTCATGTTTAATGCTGTGGAGGTTGTTGATGTAACTTTCAAGGCTGTTGTGACTGTCATCAGTGTCTGCTGCATCTCTGCTGCCATAGATGCCTGTCGGGGATTCCATGAGGGATCCAAAGTTGTGTTTAAGGCTAATAAGGGAGTTCAACAGTCATGGGACACCACCTTTCCCTGCAACAGTGTCCTACTTCGGATGTACACTTTAGTAATGGCAGGGATACATCACATTGTCTCCCAGTGTTTGGAAGACAGTGTCTGGGTTCTGTTGGCTCTGGCTAGTACCATGCATTCATGTACCTGTTTGTACAGTGCCTATGTGTATGATTCCACAATCATGCAGCTACATCTCATTGCCGCGGTTGCAGTGAAGACATCCACCCCTGTTTTTATTGGCTAAAAAGTCAGCTTTGGAGAGTTTTTGCCAGATGGTTATATGTGTGGGGTGTGTGGGTGACATGTTGAGTTATATGTCGATTACAGCCTATGTGAATCTCACAATGCATGGATTGATATCTGGGGATGAGCAACAGTCCCATATTTAAGTAGTCAACACAGGTCAAGGTTTGCATCCTCTACCAGGGGTCAGTATGAGCAGGTCTAGGGCAATGAAAATGATGAATCCCAGAAGTGTTGGGCCACTGTACTGGGAATTGGCTACATTGCCCAGGTGATGGAGGGGTAGTTGAAGACTCATACTATGCCAGTGTTGCACTGCACCATCAGAGATGGCAGGGTGTTGAGGAATGTTCATTGAGAGTCTAGGGACATAGATGTGGACCCATAGCAGGCCATGGTCTAGATTGCATTATTACCGCAAGGCAGTTGTACCGGAAGTATTTCCAATGTATTATGATGAGATACTAGTCTTGAGGGGTTCCTATCCATAATGAATATGGAGACAGCACCACTTGTGGAGGTGTGGTGTGGTCCTGGTTTGAGGGCTGACAGCTGTGAAATGTGCCATATCCTGATACTGCAGGTCTGCTGTCTGCTGCTGTAAACTACCTCTCCATTACAGCAGACATGTGTCCTCCACTCCAACAACTGCTATGAGTGACTGCATCCTGACAGTTAGATGTCCACTGTTGAGCAGCATGACCCTCAGATTGCATACATGTGTAGCTGTTATGGTGGTAATAACATTAGGAACACTGCCTAATAAGGCACCATAGGGGTGGCAAGACACATAGCCAGTACCTGGTAACCCAGTGGTGACAGATGTAGGACATCTGTGGCAAGTCATTGGGTTCTGTCAATCATGCCATCCCAAGCAGAGAGGTCCTGGATCCCCTGAGAATGACACATAACACATAAGCCAATGTTGCAGTCAACCATCTGTTGATAGTACCACAGCATAATTCTGGGTGACAGTGGTACACTGCCCAGGGCTACTGTCACACCTGCCTGGACTGCATATTCAGAGTTCAACCATGTCTCCTGTCATGTAGTCCAGGGATGTGTGTCCCAAGTCATTCACAACCAAATGGATACAGAGTGATACTTGTAGCTGTTGTGGAGTGAGATGACTGGCTGTGCCATGTGTTAGATGCTGTCAGGTGATTGATATTTGGCTGTTACCTGCTCCATATTCAACCTAGTGAGTGGGATGTGTTTGCCTCAGTATTGAGTTTCCCATGATCACTGTATTGTGCAAGGTGGTTAGCCTTAGGGACTTAGTTTGGGGGCACACTGTGTAGGTTAAATATGTGTCCTTTGGCATGTGCCATGTCACGATATCTGAGTGGGTATCTGCCTTGCTGGTCTGTACCTTTTGGGTAGATATCCATTGAGTGCCTCTGGGACGGTGGGTGTGTGGCTTTTCACTGCATGTCATGGCTGTGATAGTGGGTGTCATGATGTTCCACATGGTGTGGTGCAGGTGTTGATCTTATCCTCTTGACCTGCTAGTCCAGTCTTTGCTGGAGAGTGCATATGTCCACATTGGGTGATATAGAGGTAACACTCACAGGTCTGAGTCTTTGAAGTTTAGAGGGGAGGGAAATCTGTGTACATGCAGCAGTTGTAACAGTGCCCCAGAATGGACAAGTGCACCAGGTTAATGGGTGAAAGCACAGATAGCCACCATTCAAACATGCCAGGAGGCTTGGACATAACTAGTAAGTACTAGGGTGATATCTGTGATGAACAAGTACTGCTGATGGTTCACAGGTCTGCCACACTTCTTGATACAATAACCTGGTGAAGTGCCAAGCCATAATACTAGTCAAAGTGCAAGACAGAAAAAACTAGCATGATGTACGGGTGGAACAGCAGGTGGACTGTCTGCCACCTGTAATACTTTACCACAACTGTGCAGTTATCAGCAGCTTTAGCCATGGGAAAGTTCAGTAAGTTCTGTAGTGCATGCAGTAACTGTGTAACACTATAGTAGACATATCTAGGTAGGCAGGATATCTAATCCCAGTACTGACAGGTATGTATGTGTGAATCATGTACTATATGGCCCATACCATTTTTGACCTGTGTACTACCCTTTACACTTCTCTTCATTACAATTTATTAGACCTGTTAATGTCATCCACCTCAGAAGTACCTTCAGTTAAGTTGGAAATGTATAAGCTCTGTGGCATGTCTCATAACTGCGTAGTACTATAGAAGCAATACCTAGATAAGCAGGAGTTCTAATCCCAATACTGGCAAGTATGGGTGTGTGAATCATTTACTGGCTGGCTCATTCCATTTTTGACCTGTGTGCTACCCTTTACACTTCCCTTCACTCCAATTTAGTAGACCTGTTGATGTCATCCATCTTAGAAGTACCTTTGGAAGAGATGGAAATGTACAATCTCTGTGGCATATCTAATAACGGCATAACATTTTAGTAGGAATACCTAGATAAGCAGGAGTTCTAATCATAATGCTGGCAACTGTTTGTGTGCGTGTGTGTATCTGTGTGAGGATCATATCATGTGTGGCTTATACCATTTTGATGTGTATACCATACACGGCTGGTGACCACCTGCCGCTGCCATTACTTTATATAGTGTTGTGACAGCATCTGCCTCAGATGCAGCAGGTTAAACCATTGTACAGTCCTCTGTACAGATGTGTCTGGAATATCCATATGTTTGAAACCCATATGTGGTCGGAAGTGGTATGTGTGCCTTAACAATACCCATGTGTGTGATATTATAGCCAAATAGGCCACAGTGAGTGTACTGACACATATGGCAGCATGATGTTTCATACCTGACTGAAACATCATGCTGATAGGATTTCTGCTGCCCTCACAGGTGGCATGCCTTGTAGGTGCAATACATGAGTGCAGAGGCTTGGTTTTACAAGTGAACTGTACCGGTTATGGGTCATGTTAAAGACTGAAAGAAGTGTGGACTGTCATATTGTGATCCTAATTAGTATGTAACAGGAACACCTTGCATCTTAAGAGGGGTGTGTACACAATTTATATCCACTGTATACTTGTAAAGTGTCACGCATTACCTTACCTTAGGCTGTTTGTCCAGCACAATTTGCTAGCCTCTGTCCAGATGTCTTGGCACTGATAAGTTATGAGGTATGCTACAGGAATGTAGAATTCACATCAGATAGGCCCCAGTGGTGACCACTGTGATGCAATACAGTTAACCCCAGCACAAGTGAACATGCACAACAAGCAACATAGCTATTACATAAAGCAATATAGCTATTACTGATGGTTGTGTGTATGGAAAATTACATGCGCTTCACATGCCTGGGGTATTGCCAGGCAACAACAGAACAACGTAATACTCACCAGCTCCATGCTGCTGTACCATATGCAGACCAGAGGGTTGTAGGTAGTTGTGAGAGGGAGGTATTGTCAGCAGACCCACATGTAGCCTTGATATAGGATGGATCCAGCATGTCTGAAAATCTACAGTACTAACCACAATAATACACAATATCCTGTCCTCACCATAGATGTGCACCGCTGTGCATTAGAAAACCCCATCAACAACTGCAATCGGACCTGACACATGGATGTAGATATAATACAGATACATGTATGCCTGATACATTAATGTACTAATCCCAACTGGGCCCTTAACTGCATGCTACTCATCTAGTGTGTGTGTGTGTGCAACCCACCTCCACAATGCTTCCCTCAGCATCATGGCTTGTGTATTTGGCGTGTGGCCCAAGTGTGGTGAGGAGCTCCTTGGTGGGTATCAATGGATGCTAGATGGCTGGGCCCCCACCTTTGGCTAGCCGATATCATGCTACAGCAGCAGCCCATTGATGGGCATGGCATTTGAGGTCAGTGGCCCAATGCTGCACATGCTCATATGTTCTGCTGTGCAGGCCGGCATCATTTACCCTGTGGGCCACACTGTTCCACAGGACAGTCCTCTCCCACACATCTTCTTCCTAACATCCACATGATAGGTCATAATGTCCAATCACATATTGGGTGATGATGTCTGTTTCCCCAACAGAGAATTCTGGTAGGTGAGCACTCTGCATGTTATCTGGAAGACATAAACAGGAAAAGGTCACAGGACCTCATACAGTTGTCAAAATGCACATCAACAGTGGATATTACACACAAATAATCCAGAGTACACTGTAACCCTCCAAGCTATCATGGGTATAGGAGCTTGCATTACACACCTGTCCCTGAGCTATCTTATTCCCCACAGTGTTGGACACTTGATTGCATAATCCTCTATCCTCCATTAATTTCTGTGTAGAGGGTTGACAGTGGTCATCTTCCATGTGGATGGTGTGTGTATGTTGGTGGGTCCAGCAGGAAAAATGTTTGACTGTGGTGTGTGATGGAGCTCTGAGCACATGCCTGAGTTCATGTAGGAGGCAGACACTGATGTTATTATGCCCCATGGAGATATGCTGTTGTTGCCATTAGTAGGCAATATGTACATGCTCACCATTGCTGAGGAAAGGAGTGTGGTTGATGTGCATATTTCCATGTACAACTGGGGTAGACAGGTTGGTGATGTTCCCACCTAACCTGTGTGATGCAGGTTGCATATATCCATGGCATGTGAGTATGAGGTATTCTTTACCCCCCAGTACAAGGTGAATTGTGTTGTTCCATCAGAGACTTACAACATATGTGGAGACATGGTTGCAATTGTCCTTGGTGATGTGAATATGTCCAATTAATAGTCATAGTCAGTCTTACAAGACATCACCTGTGAACTTACCTGCATGCTCAGATACAGGTGGGACTTTCTTCAAAGTTGTTGCCTGCACCTATATACCTGTACAGCCAATGTCGCAACCTATTATGTGGTTTGTGTATTGCTGCTGTCCACCAAAGGGGATTACTCTACCTTGATGGAGGCTTGATATACAGGTCGGTTACTGCTGTGCCCATATAGCTACAGTGGATATAAAGGGTACACACCTCTGATACACTACCTGGTATTTGTGCAATTGGAAAATGACACCACAATAACTCATTTCATAAAAATTCCCACCTGTAGTGTGACCTATAGCCTGTACAATTCAATTGAAAACATAACAATCTGGTCTGTGAAAACATATGGAAATAATACTCAGCATAATAAGCCAGTAGAATGAGTGTGCACACCCTTAAACTTGTGTATGCACCTCTTGAGATGGTTACTGCATTTATCCATTTTGGTCTGCACTCTAACATCATGGCACATCTTCACTTGGCAATAGTTGCTCACCTTCCCAGAAGCACCTTTGATTGTATTTCAATGGAATTGGACAGGTTAAGGGTAGCATTCAAGATAAGAAACATTATGAAATGATCTCCTGTGGTCTAATTTTCATACAGCACACAAACTTGGCATTCCAATAGGGGTGTGTACACTTGTGATATCTACTTTATATAGGTGTTGGTATAGCTGGTAGTGGTAGGCATGGACAGAGGGTCATAAAACAGGTGGACACTTCATCTGATTAATACCTGATAATCATGCCTACTCTAGTACCCATATCAATGTCAGGGCAATGCAACCACCAGTAGCTGTACACATATATGTCTGTTGTATGCACTGACACTGATATTATACACATGTGCAACATGCACAACCTATTTACCTGACTGCTTGAAACCCATGTGATTATTTTTGTGACTTCCAGCTGAACATATGCATACATACATGTGCTCAGGGGATACCTGGTATACAGTTCTGTTGAATGTTAATATGGCACACTGTATTTACAGTTTTGCTGCTCAATCATACTTCTCGACCAGTTAAAGCAGTATGTCTGGACAATGCCTCACATAAATGGGTGTCAAAAGAGACATCAGTATTGATACTGTATTAATATAGCTGCATCATACATTAGTACGCTGATTGCACAGTAGAGTTTGACATCAATGTGATGACCTGGAAGATGTCCAACAGTCATAAGAGTAGGCTATTATGTTACAATGCCATTGATCACAGACCTGCCAATAGTTTGGCTGACAAAACACAGGTATATCTGTATGTGACTACAGATATCAGTCTCAAATTAGCTTATTGTGCAGCAGAACACTGTACAGTTGAATGGTATTAATTCAATATATCACATGCAGTTCAACACACGTCTGCAACAGTACTCTACAATGTACACACCCTCTATGGGTGTCTTAGCTTTACAAGGCAAACATGTGTCATACCCACAGTAGTGGTGCTGCGGTAGCATTGTCGACTCACTGCAAGATGTTGTCGCGTTCAATTCTCAGCTAGAGCATCTTCTGTGTAGAGGCATGCGTGAATGGGCATGCCTTTGTTGAAGGTTGTGTGTCAGGGCTGGTAACTCGGCATGTAAAAATCCACTACCAAACATTAGCAGACTGGAGTTCAGCTGTGGCGACCCCTAACCGGGATAAGCCAAAAGACACAACAACAATTCATAATCACAGGTAACATGGATATGGAAAACATCCCACTAACTGGCCTAGCAGTGGCACAGTCACAACTGTTTGACAGACACCCCTGTGGTTTTCAAATATGTACTGTCCTTTCCCAGGTGAGTCAGGTTCCTGAACTGTGATGCTAACTCACAACCTCTCAGAGCATCACATCTGGACAATGCCTAAAATGACGGAGGGATAAACAGGGACAGACTTTCAATATACCTGTTACAAACATAGGAAGTTCATAGAATGATACAATTAGCATTACAGTGAATATTCTTAAGGATGTGGAGTCTTAAACTCAACTGTTTGTCATTACCTGATGACTGCAATCTTCAGCTATTTGCCAGAAAAGTACAGATCTCAGTGGGAACAGACAAAAATACCTGATGGTAAAATGTGGGCATTCTGTGAAGATCTGTACAGTTGAGAGGTATGTTTGTGATATCTCCCACTGCAGAGAGGGCCAGATGCTATGGCCATAGCAGCTGTTTAGCAGGGCATTGGTACAGCATGTCTTGTTATGATATATATTCCTCCAAATCATATTTCCCATTATTACAGACCAAGTACTACATTCAGTTAATTGCTTACATGTTCCACTTACCTTTTTTTCTTTCTTCTCTTTTCCACTTTATGTTTCATTTGTTATTTCTCTCTCTCTCTCTCTCTCTCTCTTTCTCTCTCTCTCTGTACTACAGGGTAGAGCTGGTTTGAATAGGTAGCAACATTGCTTTTGTAAGTGATGCTCATGACCAGGTGATAGTCTGTGCACCTATTGGGGTTCCCCACTTGCTAACTGCATGCAGAGCAGCTGTGTAGTTCTTCCAATAGCCAATGCCATGGCAACATACTACTATAAATGAGTACTCCATGTGGGTATTGGCCCATTCCCTTACTTGTGAGGAAGACATCCTGGAGTTGTGTGAGCTACTACCTCTTACGACAAGACTTGTGGATACAAGCTAACTAAATGGTGTGCAATGTTCAAGACTTAAGAGCAGAATGTGAGTATTACTGTTATATGTTTGGAATAATGCTAGTTTAACAGGGATTGTCTGCACATGCTACTTCTGCATGGATTTCAGTCTGACAAAGTTTTGTCTCTGCATAGTTCAAAACTGTAAGGCCATCCACATAATGACCATAGGTTAGCCTATTATGTATGGGATGTTCCCCAGACAGGTGCTGTCCTTGGAAAATCAGTAGCATACTCTGGTGATTGCATTATGTAGATGGTAACATGCATTTGTTTTTCTGACTTTATATCCCTCAGAAAAGATATGTTACAACAAAGCCTGTAACACCAGCAACTTTGTCGGTACATAACAGCAATATTTCATCTATGGCCATGCATTTGGGCTTCTGTCCACCAGTTATGATGGGCTTTATCCAGATGTCATACAGTAGTAGGTGGATAGATATACTGCTCTGTCATTATTTATAGGTTTATAGGTTGGTATTAGGCTATCGGCCATAAGGCCTATACAAGCCTAGCCATAACAATCCCCTGGATATTTCTTCCCACAATATTTATTCACTGGACCCCTCTCTAGCAGGGCGAGTGACGTGATCCCCGAGATGAATTTCCTATCTCCCATCCAATTGTCAAAGTTCCTTTTGAAGAGGGCCAAGGATGCACTCTTCTTGACATGTATGGGCAGTCTATTCCAGAGTATGGGGAGTCTCTGGGTCAGGAACCTATCCCTCCAGCAAGTTTTGTTCATTATGATGACAAGGTTTAGATCC